>NC_077235.1:82358741-82416241 GCF_027887165.1 Monodelphis domestica
AACAGTGAATCTCCCAAAGGTCAAATCTTCATATGAGGACAGCGTGCGAATGGCAAAACTTTGTCCTCCTCAGGAAGCCTGGTGATTGATTACCCATGAACACTTAGGGCTAGAGCCACTGCACCACATCCATCCCAAGTCACCTGTTTGCCCTGCCCTGGCCTGCTTTTGTTTCCTCAGCTGGTCGCCTGGTAGTACAGTCTTTCTAAAGCCTCAACAAGCTTCTTGAGTGCTTACATTTGGGTTTTCTATGACTTGTTTCCCAATCTGCAGCCCCCAGTCCCACCCAGAGAGCCATCCAGCACCTTGGCAAGCAGCAGAGAGGTGCCTTCTGGTCATGAATTCAGGCTCCTAGCTCTTGCCATGTCCAGTGCCCTGAACATCATGTGTGCTGTACTGTACACTGCCACAGTCTTTATTGAACCCTTTGCCATCTCCTTTTGATGATTGCTACCCAAAACCCAACGTGAAACCTTTCTTTTGCCCTTGTCCCTCAAGTGGCGCCCTGCCCCTTTAAGAGCCAAGTTCTGCCTAGAACCCTGTTGGCTGCCCCTCCCCCGTGTATGACCACTTCCCCTAGGCAGTCCATTGTGTCATCAGAGCCCCCGCCCGGTTTAGAACCTTTGAGGATGACACTTAGAACCAAGCAGTGGGAGCCCAGGGCTTAGAAGAACCCAGACTTCTGCTCAGGTTGTTGCCCAGATCCACAAAATCCCCTTCCTCGACCTGGTTGGCAGGAGACTCTTCAGAGCCCTGGCTCACTCAGGTACACCAGACACCCTCAAGAGACTACGATGGCAGCCACAAAGATGGTGAGAGGAAGGTGGGCCCTTGGTTGTCCCTGTGGAGGGAGGGAGGGAGGGAGGGAGAGAGGAAGGGAAGGAGGGAGGGAGAGAGGGAGAGAGGGAAGGAGAGAGGGAGGGAGGGAGGAAGGGAGAGAGGGAGGGAGGGAGGGAGGAAGGGAGGGAGGGAGGGAGGGAGGAAGGGAGAGAGGGAGGGAGGAAGGGAGGAAGGGAGGGAGGGAGGGAGGGAGGGAGGGAGGAAGGAAGGGAGGGAGGGAGGGAGGGAGGGAGGAAGGAAGGGAGGGAGGGAGGGAGGGAGGGAGGAAGGGAGGAGGGAGAGAGGGAGGGAGGGAGAGAGGGAGGGAGAGAGGGAGGGAAGGAGGGAGGGAGGAAGGTAGGGAGGGAGAGAGGGAGGGAGGAAGGGAGGGAGGGCCCTTTTTCCCAGAGTCCTTTGGGCTGGCCTGAATGAATGGAAACCCTTTCAAGTTTGTGTTACAGCCTTCAGATTCTTTGATCTAAACGTGAATGTTTGGGGAGAGAAAGGTAATTAGCTGGGCCACTGGCCTCACCTTGGCCACAGGACGGGTATGGGAGGTTGTTCGCCTTTCGCGATGGTGTGGGAAGGGACAAATGGGGCGGGGGGGGGGGAGGGGGACCGTCTTTTTTTAAACTAGGATTTAGAACCAAAGAGCTCACATTCTTTTTAAAAATCCATGTATTTAATAGATGAATTTTGCCGCTTTTCCCATGGTTCCTCGACTCCCATCCTTTCCCTACAGGAGGGGGAGAGTCCGGGGGTATGTATGTGGCTACGCGTGTGTGCAGGTCGTTCCAGTAAGGCGCCGGGCCACTTGGAGGCTTCCAGCTAATGCCCACTTCCGGGGTTTGCTCCCCTCCTTTAACCCCCTCTCGCTTCCTTCCTGCCGACCCCCGCACAGGTAAAAGAGAGAAAAGGAACACCGAGTTTTCTTATGACAGAGCCGTGGGAAGAAATCCTACTAATGGAAGAGTCCTTGAATGACGAGCATTCAGTGGAAAGGACACAGGTACTATCCTAGAAGAGCCAATGGGGAGCCCCAAACCCCCTCCTCCTTTCTCAAGCCTCCCACACTTTCCCTCCCCTCCCACTGGAGAGACTTCCTGATGTCACTTTCCCACCTCCTCTCCCAGTTTCTTTTTTTTTACCCTCACCTTCTGCCTTAGAACCAACACAGTGTATTGGTCCCAAGGCAGCAGCACAGCAAGGGCTAGGCTATGGGGGTGAAGTGACTCGCCCAGGGTCACACAGCTGGGAAGTGTCTGAGGCCAGATTTAAACCCAGAACCTCCCAACTCTAGGCCTGGCTCTCCGGCTGCCCCCTCTCTCCCAGTTTCTGACAGACACCGAGGTGGCCCTTCTCCTAATCAAGGCCAGTTCCTCTGCCTGTGCTTTTAATTCCATCCCTTCCCAACCTCTCCCACAGACCACGCTGGCCTCAAGTATCTCCCCATGCTCTAATCTGCTACTTCCTTCCCCAAGTTCTCCGGCTCTGCCCTCCTATCTCCTAGCCTTAACTTTAAAAAATGAAACAACTGCCTGCCACCGGCCAGCCACCCACCCCAGCTATCTGCCAGGGCTTCCTCAGCCTCCTTATCTAGCGTCCGGCCATCCGTCCCAGGAAGCCGGGCAGTTACTTTGTGCATTCAAGATAGATCTTCTGTAAAGCACGTGCAGGTGCAGCAGCATCGGTCCAGTTTGTCTTAGTGTCCCCCCCCCCCCCAGTGATCTCTTGCCAAATCTACTGGGCTTTTCTCAGGCCAAATGGGGGAGAACCCTTCCTTCCCCGACTTCTCCAGCAGACTGCAACCTCCACTATCTCTCCAGCCCCTAATCTTCAGCTCCCCCTAGCCAGCCTCCAGCCCCCCAGCCCCAAGTTCTCCAGGCCCTGGTCAGTGCAAGCTCCTTACCCCTTCACCCTTGGGACCATTCCTCAGTGGAACCTTCTCCTGGCTGAGAAAGGCCTTCTGCTTTCCCTCCCACACTCAGTTTCCCCCCTCTCCACCTCAATCACTCCCCTGTAGGCTTTCTTCTTTCTGAGGCCACACAGATCACCCTCCCTTCATTGCTGGCCGCTTCGCTTGCATCATTTCTTTCTAAATTCCTCAAATGAATTGTTCAATTTAACCACTGTCTGTCTTGGAGTTTGCTGCCTTGGCTTTTTCTAAAAGAAATCTAGGAGGGGGCAGCCGGGTGGCTCAGGGGATAGAGTGCCAGGCCTAGAGATGGAGGCCCTGGGTAGCAATCTGGCCTCAGATACTTCCCAGCTGGGTGACCCTGGGTAGGTCATTTAACTCCCATTGCATAGCCCTTATCACTCTTCTGCCTTGGAGCAAAGACAGAAAGTGACGGTTTAAAAAAGAAATTTATGAATTCTTTCAATTGCAATCGCATGTTCCATGTTCTAGCCAATTCCCTTCAATTACTTTCTTCATTGTGTTATTAAGTTTGTTTTGTCCTGTCATATTCTTCCAGGAAATCTCTGATCCTTAGGTTGTATCTGTGTATTCTGTCTTGAGATTGACATGTTTGGCTTGCAAACTGAACATATCTCCATTCTCTCCCTTCCTTCCTCTCTGCCTCTCTTCCTTCCTTCCTCGCTCTCTTCTTCCTTCCTCCCTCCCTCCCTTCTTCCCTCCATCCCTCCCTCCCTCCCTCTCTTCCTTCCTTCCTTCCTCTCTCCCTCTCTTGTTTCTTTCCTCCTTTGTCCCTCCCTCTCCTCCTTCCTTCCTCCCTCTCTTCCCTCTTCCCTGCCTCCCTTCCTCTCTTCCTCCCTGCCTTTCTTTCTTCCTCCCTCTCTTCCTTCCTCCTTGCCTTTCTCCCCTTCTTGCTTCCTTCCTCACTTCCATCTTCTCTCTTCCTTCCTCCCTACCTCTCTTCCTTCATTCCTCTCTTCCTCCTTGCCTCTCTTTCTCCCTCCCTCTCTTCCTTCCTTCCTCCCAGTATTCCTCCCTCCCTCCCTCCCTCCCTCCCTCCCTCCCTCCCTTCCTTCCTTCCTTCCTTCCTTCCTTCCTTCCTTCCTTCCTTCCTTCCTTCCTTCCTTCCTTCCTTCCTTCCTTCCTTCCTTCCTTCCTTCCTTCCTTCCTTCCTTCCTTCCTTCCTTCCCTTCCTTCCTTCCTTCCTTCCTTCCTTTTCTTCCTTCATCCCATCTTGGAATCTATACTAAATATTGATTCCAAGGCAGAAGAATGATAAGGGCTACGCAAAGGGGGTCCTTCCTTCCTCTCTTCCCTCTCTTCCTTCTTCCCTCCCAACCTCTCCTTCCCTGCCTCTCTTCCTTCCTCCTTCCTCATTACCTTCATCTGTTCTTCCCGCCCTCCCTCTCTTCCTACCTCCCTTCTTCTCTTCCTCCCTCCCTTCCTTTCTTCCTCCCTCCCTTCCTCTTTTCCTCTCCTCCTTCCTTCCTCCCTATCCTCCTTCCTTCTCCCTCTCTTCCTTCCTCCCTCTCCTCCTTCCCTCTCTTCCTCCCTCCCTTCCTTCCTCCCTCTCTTCCTTCTTCTCCTCCTTCCTTCCTCTCTTTCCTCCTCCCTCCTTCCCTCTCTTCCTTCCTTCCTTTCTCTTCCTTCCTCTCTTCCTCCCTCTCTTCCTCCCTCCCTCCTTCCCACACTCCCTCTCTTCCTCTCTCCCTTCCTCTCTTCCTCCCTCCCTTCTTCTCTTCCTCTCCTCCTTCCTTCCTCCCTCCCTTTGATCCTCCTTCCCTCTCTTCCTCCCTCCCTTCCTTCCTCCCTACCTCCCTTCCTCTCTTCTTTCCTTCCTCTGTTCCTCCCTCCCTCTCTTCCTCCTGCCTTTCTTTCTTCCTCCTTTCCTCCCTGCCTTTCTTTCTTCCTCCCTACCTCCCTTCTTCTCTTCTTTCCTTCCTCTGTTCCTCCTCGCTCTCTTCCTCCCTGCCTTCTTTCTTCCTCCCTTCCTCTCTGCTTTCCTTCCTCTGTTCCTCCCTCCCTCTCTCCTCCCTGCCTTTCTTTCTTCCTCCCTTCCTCCCTTCTTTCTTCCTCCCTTCCTCCCTCCCTTCCTTCCTTCCCTCCCTCCTTCCTCTCCTCCTTCCTTCCTCTCTCCTCCTCCCTCCCTCCCTCTCTTCCTCTCTCTCTTCCTCTCTTCCTCCCTCCCTTCCTTCCTCCCTCTCTTCCTCCCTCCCTCCTTCCCACACTCCCTCTCTCTCCCTCCTTCCTCTCTTCCTCCTCCCTTCCTCCCTACCTCCCTTCCTCTCTTCTTTCCTTCCTCTGTTCCTCCTCCCTCTCTTCCTCCCTGCCTTTCTTTCTTCCTCCTTCCTCCCTGCCTTTCTTTCTTCTTCCCTTCCTCCCTCCCTTCCTTCCTCCCTACCTCCCTTCTCTTCTTTCCTTCCTCTGTTCCTCCCTCCCTCTCTTCCTCCCTGCCTATCTTCTTCCTCCCTTCCTCCCTCCCTCCCTTCCTTCCTTCCTCCCTTCCTTCCACTCCTCCTTCCTCCTCCTCCTCCCCTCCCTCTCCTCCCTCCCTCCTTCCCACACTCCCTCTCTTCCTCCCTCCTTCCTTCCTCCCTACCTCTCTTCCTCTCTTCTTTCCTTCCTCTGTTCCTCCCTCCCTCTCTTACTCCCTGCCTTTCTTTCTTCCTCCCTTCCTCCCTGCCTTTCTTTCTTCTCCCTTCCTCCTCCCTTCCTTCCTCCCTACCTCCCTTCTTCTCTTCTTTCCTTCCTCTGTTCCTCCTCCCTCTCTTCCTCCCTGCCTTTCTTTCTTCCTCCCTTCCTCCCTCCCTTCCTTCCTTCCTCCCTTCCTTCCTCTCTCCTCCTCCCTCCCTCCCTCTCTTCCTCCCTCCCTTCCTCCCTCCCTTCTTCTCTTCCTCTCCTCCTTCCTCCTCCCTCCCTTCGATCCTCCTTCCCTCTCTTCCTCTCTTCTTCCTTCCTCTTTCCTCCTCCTTCTCTTCCTCCCTGCCTTTCTTCCTCCCTCCCTCCCTCCCTCCCTCCCTCCCTCCCTCCCTTCCTCTCTTCCTCCCTCCCTTCTTCTCTTCCTCTCCTCCTTCCTTCCTCCCTCCCTTTGATCCTCCTTCCCTTTCTTCCTCCCTCCCTTCCTTCCTCCCTACCTCCCTTCCTCTCTTCTTTCCTTCCTCTGTTCCTCCCTCCCTCTCTTCCTCCCTGCCTTTCTTTCTTCCTCCCTTCCTCCCTGCCTTTCTTTCTTCCTCCCTTCCTCCCTCCCTTCCTTCCTCCCTACCTCCCTTCTTCTCTTCTTTCCTTCCTCTGTTCCTCCTTCCCTCTCTTCCTCCCTGCCTTTCTTTCTTCCTCCCTTCCTCCTTCCCTTCCTTCCTTCCTCCCTCTCTTCCTGCCTCTCCTCATTCCTTCCTCTCTTTCCTCCTCCCTCCCTCTCTTCCTTCCTTCCTCTCTCTTCCTTCCTCTCTTCCTCCCTCCCTTCCTTCCTCCCTCTCTTCCTCCCTCCCTCCTTCCCACACTCCCTCTCTTCCTCCCTCCCTTCCTTCCTCCCTACCTCCCTTCCTCTCTCTTCCTTCCTCTGTTCTCCCTCCTCTCTTCCTCCCTGCCTTTCTTTCTTCCTCCCTTCCTCCTTCCCTTCCTTCCTTCCTCCCTCTCTTCCTGCCTCTCCTCATTCCTTCCTCTCCTTTCTCCTCCCTCCCTCCCTCTCTTCCTTCCTTCCTCTCTCTTCCTTCCTCTCTTCCTCCCTCCTTCCTCCTCCTCTCTTCCTCCCTCCCTCCTTCCCACACTCCCTCTCTTCCTCCCTCCCTTCCTCTCTTCCTCCCTCCCTTCCTTCCTCCCTACCTCCCTTCCTCTCTTCTTTCCTTCCTCTGTTCCTCCCTCCCTCTCTTCCTCCCTGCCTTTCTTTCTTCCTCCCTTCCTCCTGCCTTTCTTTCTTCCTCCCTTCCTCCCTCCCTTCCTTCCTCCCTACCTCCCTTCTTCTCTTCTTTCCTTCCTCTGTTCCTCCCTCCCTCTCTTCCTCCCTGCCTTTCTTTCTTCCTCCCTTCCTCCCTCCCTTCCTTCCTTCCTCCCTTCCTTCCTCTCTCCTCCTCCCTCCCTCCCTCTCTTCCTCCCTCCCTTCCTCCCTCCCTTCTTCTCTTCCTCTCCTCCTCCTTCCTCCCTCCCTTCGATCCTCCTTCCCTCTCTTCCTCCCTCCCTTCCTTCTTCCCTACCTCCCTTCCTCTCTTCTTTCCTTCCTCTGTTCCTCCCTCCTTCTCTTCCTCCCTGCCTTTCTTCCTCCCTCCCTCCCTCCCTCCCTTCCTCTCTTCCTCCCTCCCTTCCTTCTCCTTCCTCTCCTCCTTCCTTCCTCCCTCCCTTGATCCTCCTTCCCTTCTTCCTCCCTCCCTTCCTCCTCCCTACCTCCCTTCCTCTTCTTCCTCCTTCCTCCCTCCCTCCTTCCTCCCTCCTCCCTCCTTCCTTCTTCCTCCTCCTTCCTCCCTCCTCTCCTTCCACCCTCCCTCCCTCCCACCTCCTCTTCCTTCCTCCCTCCCTCCTTCCTTCCTCCCTCCTCTTCCCTTCCCTCCTCCTTCCTCCTCCCTCCCTTCCTCCTTCCTCCTCTCTTCCTCCTCCCTCCTCTTCCTCCCTCCTCCTCCCTCCCTCCTTCTCCCTCCCTCCTTCCACACTCCCTCTCTCTCCCTCCCTCTCTTCCTCCCTCCCTCCTTCCTCCCTCTCTTCCTCCCTCCCTCCTTCCCACACTCCCTCTCTCCTCCCTCCCTCCTTCCCTCCTCCCTTCCTCTTTCTTCCTTCCTCTGTTCCTCCTCCCTCTCTTCCTCCCTGCCTTTCTTTCTTCCTCCCTTCCTCCCTGCCTTTCTTTCTTCTTCCCTTCCTCCCTCCCTTCCTTCCTCCCTACCTCCCTTCTCTTCTTTCCTTCCTCTGTTCCTCCCTCCCTCTCTTCCTCCCTGCCTATCTTTCTTCCTCCCTTCCTCCCTCCCTCCCTTCCTTCCTTCCTCCCTTCCTTCCTCTCCTCCTTCCTTCCTCCTCTCCTCCTCCCTCCCTCTCTTCCTCCCTCCCTCCTTCCCACACTCCGTCTCTTCCTTCCTCCCTCCCTTCCTTCCTCCCTACCTCCCTTCCTCTCTTCTTTCCTTCCTCTGTTCCTCCCTCCCTCTCTTACTCCCTGCCTTTCTTTCTTCCTCCCTTCCTCCCTGCCTTTCTTTCTTCCTCCCTTCCTCCCTCCCTTCCTTCCTCCCTACCTCCGTTCTTCTCTTCTTTCCTTCCTCTGTTCCTCCCTCCCTCTCTTCCTCCCTGCCTTTCTTTCTTCCTCCCTTCCTCCCTCCCTTCCTTCCTTCCTCCCTTCCTTCCTCTCTCCTCCTCCCTCCCTCCCTCTCTTCCTCCCTCCCTTCCTCCCTCCCTTCTTCTCTTCCTCTCCTCCTTCCTTCCTCCCTCCTTTCGATCCTCCTTCCCTCTCTTCCTCTCTTCTTTCCTTCCTCTGTTCCTCCCTCCTTCTCTTCCTCCCTGCCTTTCTTCCTCCCTCCCTCCCTCCCTCCCTCCCTTCCTCTCTTCCTCCCTCCCTTCTTCTCTTCCTCTCCTCCTTCCTTCCTCCCTCCCTTTGATCCTCCTTCCCTTTCTTCCTCCCTCCCTTCCTTCCTCCCTACCTCCCTTCCTCTCTTCTTTCCTTCCTCTGTTCCTCCCCCCCCCTCCCCCCCTCCCCTCCCTCTCCTCCCTGCCTTTCTTTCTTCCTCCCTTCCTCCCTGCCTTTCTTTATTCCTCCCTTCCTCCCTGCCTTTCTTTCTTCTTCCCTTCCTCCCTCCCTTCCTCCTTCCTTCCTTCCTCCCTACCTCCCTTCTCTTCTTTCCTTCCTCTGTTCCTCCCTCCCTCTCTTCCTCCCTGCCTATCTTTCTTCCTCCCTTCCTCCCTCCCTCCCTTCCTTCCTTCCTTCCTCCCTTCCTTCCTCTCCTCCTTCCTTCCTCTCTCCTCCTCCCTCCCTCTTCCTCCCTCCCTCCTTCCACACTCCCTCTCTTCCTTCCTCCCTCCCTTCCTTCCTCCTACCTCCCTTCCTCTCTTCTTCCTTCCTCTGTTCCTCCCTCCCTCTCTTACTCCCTGCCTTTCTTTCTTCCTCCCTTCCTCCCTGCCTTTCTTTCTTCCTCCCTTCCTCCCTCCCTTCCTTCCTCTCCTCCTCCCTTCTCCTCCCTCCTCCCCTCCCTTCTTCTCTTCTTTCCTTCCTCTGTTCCTCCCTCCCTCTCTTCCTCCCTGCCTTTCTTTCTTCCTCCCTTCCTCCCTCCCTTCCTTCCTTCCTTCCTCCCTTCCTTCCTCTCTCCTCCTCCCTCCCTCCCTCTCTTCCTCCCTCCCTTCCTCCCTCCCTTCTTCTCTTCCTCTCCTCCTTCCTTCCTCCCTCCCTTCGATCCTCCTTCCCTCTCTTCCTCTCTTCTTTCCTTCCTCTGTTCCTCCCTCCTTCTCTTCCTCCCTGCCTTTCTTCCTCCCTCCCTCCCTCCCTCCCTCCCTTCCTCTCTTCCTCCCTCCCTTCTTCTCTTCCTCTCCTCCTTCCTTCCTCCCTCCCTTTGATCCTCCTTCCCTTTCTTCCTCCCTCCCTTCCTTCCTCCCTACCTCCCTTCCTCTCTTCTTTCCTTCCTCTGTTCCTCCCTCCCTCTCTTCCTCCCTGCCTTTCTTTCTTCCTCCCTTCCTCCCTGCCTTTCTTTCTTCCTCCCTTCCTCCCTCCCTCCCTTCCTCCCTACCTCCCTTCTTCTCTTCTTTCCTTCCTCTGTTCCTACTTCCCTCTCTTCCTCCCTGCCTTTCTTTCTTCCTCCCTTCCTCCTTCCCTTCCTTCCTTCCTCCCTCTCTTCCTGCCTCTCCTCATTCCTTCCTCTCTTTCCTCCTCCCTCCCTCCCTCTCTTCCTTCCTTCCTCTCGCTTCCTTCCTCTCTTCCTCCCTCCCTTCCTTCCTCCCTCTCTTCCTCCCTCCCTCCTTCCCACACTCCCTCTCTTCCTCCCTCCCTTCCTTCCTCCCTACCTCCCTTCCTCTCTTCTTTCCTTCCTCTGTTCCTCCCTCCCTCTCTTCCTCCCTGCCTTTCTTTCTTCCTCCCTCCTCCCTCCCTTCCTTCCTTCCTCCCTCTCTTCCTTCCTCTCCTCCTTCCTTTCTCTCTTTCCTCCTCCCTCCCTCCCTCTCTTCCTTCCTTCCTCTCTCTTCCTTCCTCTCTTCCTCCTTCCCTTCCTTCCTCCCTCTCTTCCTCCCTCCCTCCTTCCCACACTCCCTCTCTTCCTCCCTCCCTTCCTCTCTTCCTCCCTCCCTTCTTCTCTTCCTCTCCTCCTTCCTTCCTCCCTCCCTTCGATCCTCCTTCCCTCTCTTCCTCCCTCCCTTCCTTCTTCCCTACCTCCCTTCCTCTCTTCTTTCCTTCCTCTGTTCCTCCCTCCTTCTCTTCCTCCCTGCCTTTCTTTCTTCCTCCTTTCCTCCCTTCCTCCCTCTCTTCCTCCCTCCCTCCCTTCCTCCCTTTCTCCCTTCCTCCATTCCTCCCTCCCTCCCTCCCTCCGTCCCTCCCTTCCTTCCTTCCTTCCTTCCTTCCTTCCTTCCTTCCTTCCTTCCTTCCTTCCTTCCTTCCATATTGGAATCTATACTAAATATTGATTCCAAGGCAGAAGAGTGATAAGGGCTAGGCAATGGGGGTTAAGTGACTCACCCACGGTCACATAATTAGGAAGTGTCTGAGGCCACATTCGAACCCAGGACCTCCTGTCTCCAGGCCTGGCTCTCAATCCTTTGAACCAAATAGCTGCTCCTACATACTTTTTAATGTTATTTTCAACATTATCTTCTCCTCAATTGTTCTTCACTTCTATGTATTTGCATTCCCAATCTACTATTTCTTTCATTTATTTCCTTGGTAAGGTTTGCCTTTGCAGATTTACATTTTGCTAGTCTCCTCATTATACAAAGAATTCTCACTTTTCTTCGAACCCTGCCGCCTTCCCCAACACCGAGTGGTATTTCTGTGATGCCACCCTACAGGTGGGCTGCATCACCATGCCTTATTTTGCTATGTTTGTTCATAGATGTCTGAGCATACTGTAATCAGAAATCTGCTGGCCAGAGTTCCTTCTCTTGTTACTATTTCTTCCATACACTTAGCTGGTTCAGATCAAAGTCTCTGAGAGATCTCCCCTTGAAATCTTCAGCATTTTCCATCCTTCCCTCCCCCCCTTATCGTCTCTGTCCTTTACTTCTTCATTTCCCCCACCCCTTCCTGGAGGCTGAATTTCCCAGTGGCTCATCCTCTTCCCATACTGGGCAATTCACAGTTGACTAGCCTAGGGCTCTGGTCCAGGTTGCTTTGGGGTGGTCAGAACTTGGTGAAGTGTTGCATGGGCTCCTCATGGGCACCATGTACTGTCCCACCCCCTCTGTTCTTTGGCCCAGCACCAGTTTTTGTAGTGCTGGGACTTCCAGGTTGCTACCACTTGTATTCCTGAAAGGCTGTGGCCACCTGGAGTTGAGATCTCCAGGACACTGGGAAGAAGAAAGGGGGAGGGAGGAAGAGGGCCCATTTGGAGGGTTTTGATGTGGCCTTGGGCCCTCCCTGCCAGAGCCAGGGGAGGGCAGTAGGGAGCATGCTAAGTGATCATCAGTTCTGGGGTTTGGTCTGGCTTTTTTCTTCTTTGGGATTCTGGGTGTCCCAGACTATGGAGACAGCTGAAGTTGCTGAATTTGTTTGACGGACTTGGAAAAGTTGTGAGGATCACAGAAAATGGCACGTCCGCCATCTTGTTGTGCCTCACTCTGCCTTTTTTTATAGAAAGCCTGGTCATTCTCGTCTCCCATGTTTAGAAGCTGGTTATTATCTTTATCTCCTCAGCCCAAGAGTTGCCAAATGTTGTCATTCCTACCATCACACCATCTCTTCTTATGCTGAACTTCTCTGTGCCCACACAGCCATCGTTGTAGCTCAGGTCCTTCAAACGTCCTTACTATCACCTGAAACAGCATCTTAACTGGCTTCTCTGCCTCAAGTCTCTCCCTGTTCCAGTCTATCGTCTATAGCATTACCAATGTGGTTTTCTTAAGCATACATCTGACCATATCACTCTAAGAATCAGTTCTTAGAGGGGCAGCTGGGTAGCTCAGTGGATAGAGATCCAGGCCTGGAGATAGGAGGTCCTGGGTTCCAATCTGGCCTCAGACTTAACCCCCATTGCCTGGTACTCATTGCTTTTTTGCGTTGGTATATTCTTAGTATAGATTCCACAATGGAAGGTCAGTGTTTTAAAAAAGAATAATAATAATAATGATCAATTCCCTGAGCCACTTGTTGCTTCTCGGGTTAAACAGAAACTCCTTTGTTTGGCTTTTAAAACCTATGCAACCTGGCTCGCAGCTATCTTTTCAGCCTCACTGGCCATCACTTCCCCTCCTTCACTCTTTGATCCAGCCATTCTGATCTCTTTGTTCTCCTATTTCCATCTCAGTACCTATAGCTGTCTCTCTCATCACTTCTGCCTCATAGAGTCTCTCACTTCTTTTTCTATTTTTAGTTTTATTTTTCTAAAGCCCCCACCTTCCATTTTAGAATCAGTACTAAATATCGGTTCCAAGACAGAAGAGCAGTAAGAGCTAGGCATGAGGCTGAGGCCAGATTGGAACCCAGGATCATCCATCTCTGGGCCTGGCTCTCTATTCACTGAGCCACCGACATGCCTCTCGGTCCTTGAGTTTTCTCTTATTTTATTTTTTAAAAAACTGTCACCTTCCACCTTGGAGTCAGTACTGTATATTGGTTCCAAGGCAGAAGAGTGGTAAGGGTTAGGCAATGGGGGTGAAGTGACTTGCCCAGGGTCACACTGCTGGGAAGTACCTAGGACCTCCTGTCTCTAGGCCTGACCCTCAATCCACTGAGGCACCCAGCTGCCCCCTTTCTCTTCTTTAAAAAGGCAGCTTGGCACCATCTTCTGCATGAAGGATTTTGCAATCTTCCCGAAGGCTGGTGCCTTGCCTCCCAGACTACCTTGGATTGCACTACTCTGTATTTATTGATTGATAAACATGTATTTATTGTTTGTCCTGTTTATGCCTTCTTGACTTATAAGTGGCACAGGTGGGATTTGAAGCCATTCATGTCCTCTTTCTCAGCCAAATAGAGAGAAAACATTCAGCCTCAGCGTAGGCGATGCCAGGTGCCCAGTGAGCATCCCGTTGGAGCCCCGGGTGCAAGAAGGAGCCCTCTGCTGAGACTGTCATGGAAGGTGGATGCAGCAGCTTCCAAGGGCAAGCAATGGACCAGCTCTCATGTCTTTTCATTTTTCTTCTAGGAGGAAACGGATGTTTTGAGCTTTGAGGAAAAGGAGTCATCTTCAACGAGTTTCCCAAATCGACTTGACTCCGACTCATTGGTATGTCTCTTCTGGGAAAACTCCGAAGATCCAGGGGGAAGCTCCCTCCACGATGCCTCCAGTGAGTTGAGCGTCTCCGTTGGTTATTTCCCTTGTTATCGAACCTCTGAGGACATCTCCAATAGCTCTTTACTACAGATGCCCAACAGTAGTGACAAGACCACCAGGAGAGCTGACAGGGCCTACAGCACGAGCAGAGACATGCAGGATACAGCCTGGGGAGCTGAAGGCACACATAGCGCTGTGGGCCAGGACAATAAAAACGCTGTTAGTAAAAGCAAAACAGACATGCCTGGAGGAGATGCAAAGCCATCTGAGGATCTGGCCACAGCGCAAACCCATTTCCTAGAGGAAGACCTAGAGGAGGCCCTGGAACCCACCTTCCCCCAAATGGGTTTTAACATCCAGCAAGGGACCTGGAGGAAATTGGAACTGAACCTTTCAAAGTCACCAAGCGAGAGATTGCAGAGGATCAAAAGCAAGGCAAACGAGAGGCACCAGAGGAGGGCTGGCAGGTCCGAAGAGAAGCCTAGAACAGAGAGCTGGCAGTGCTCATTGCCTCTGCTCAACGGTGTGCTTGGATGGGACACCTGGAGACGGTGGGGCACATACATGGTATGGGGCACAGGACACCTGGAGGGTGCGGGGCACATATGGGCTATGGGCCATTGGTGTGGTATAGGGCACCTAGAATGGGGGAGGTACACATAGATCATGGGGCATTGATGTGGCGGGGGGTGCCTGGGAAGGCATGGGACCCTTCCACTGGATAGGGCACATGGTGAGTGTAAGCAATGGACGTGGCATGAAATGCCTACATGCAAGGTGTGGGGTGCAAATAGGTTGTGGGACCTTTGCATAGCAGCACGGGGCACCTGGAGGTTGTACGGACTATGGGACATATATGGGACCGTATGGGACATATATAAGTTCTAGGGCACTTATGTGACATGCCATACCTAGAGGGATTGGGGCACACGTGTGTGGCTTGGGGAACATATAGCATGTAGGGCATGTAACATATGTCAGGCACTCGAGGGTATGGGACACCTATAGGATGAGGGGAACCCCCAGATGGGGTATCTGGCAGGTGTAGCGATACATTTAAGATGTGAGGCATTTGGGTGGCACGAGCCCCCTGGAGGTTTGGGGTACACATAGAGTACGTGTGTGACATGAGGCACAAAGGGAGTGTGGGACGCTTGGGTGGCACAGGACCCCTGGAGAGTATAGGACACAGAGTGTAGCAAGGGGCACTTACCGGGCACGGGGCACATATAGGCTTGGGACACTTGTCTGGCATGGGGTGTGGAAGTGTGGGCCCTTGTGTGGCAAAAGGCACTGGGAGCATATGGCATACATACATGATGTGAGGCACTTGTGTGGCAGGGGACACCTGGAGGGCAGGGACACGTGGGGCACGGAGTATGTGAGATGTTTCGTGGTAGTGGATAAATGGAGGGTGTCCCCAGCCTAGGTGTCCTAGGGCGTAGGACATCTTTGTGACATGGGGCATTCGTGTGGCCTGGGCCACACCAAAACACCGGCAACAGGGCTCCAGAAAGAACAAGGCCGAAAGCTCTTCTTTGGGGCTTCCTGTCCGCAGAGCTGGGAGGTGAGGCCGTGCCAAAGCAGTCTGCTTGAGCTGGAAATGAGTAGCTTGTGGATCGCCTCAAGTCCCAGCTTAGTCCCAGGCCTGTCCCCTCATCCCCTGTCCCTGGCCTTCCTTTCTCCATTTGCAGCTCAGTTCCCAAGAAGAAGATAAAGAAGGCCTTTGCTGTCCTTCAAGGGAGTCTCCGAGCAGTAGCCCTGCCACAACCCAATCGGAATCGGGATCTTCTATTGATTCATCTTCATCTTCACCTTCACCTCGCCTGGGTTTTTCTCGGCTCTTATACTGGGTCCAGCAAGCCTTTTCAAGAAAAGTGAACCCTCTGACCCAAAACAAGCAGAGAAATGAGGAGGCAAATGAAGCTAGACCCTGGGGCTCCAAACTGTGGAGGTGGTTTTTACTGAAGACCCTCAACCTTAGAAAAGGGGTACAATCTTGCTCAGAGTGAGCGAGCACAGCAGTGGCTAGCTGCAAGGGCTCCTGGCCCAACAAGTAATCCCGATTCTCTTTTCCGAATAAATGTTTACCTTCAACATCCTATTTGGGCCTCCTATTTGGGTCTGAAGGCAGGCAGGCAGGCAGGCAGGTGCTCAGACTGAACTCTTGGCTCTTCCAGTTGGGCTTATAGATTTGGGGCCAAAAGGGACCTCAGAAGCCTTCAATTCCTACCTTTGGTTCACCTCTCCTGGCCTCAGTTTCCACATCTACAAAGTGAGGGGGACTAGAGTTGAGGACCTCTAAGATCCCTTTCAGCTCCCAATCTGTGAGCCTATGTGTGACTCTGGCCAAGTTGCTTTATGTGTCTAGACCTCATTTTCCCCATCTGTAAAACGAGAAGGCTAACTGGACCTGAGGTCCCTAAATGTCTATGATCATTGAAATGGCAAAGGATTTTTAAAGTACTGAAAGTGAATGTTAGGATCATTGCCCCAAGGGACATCTGAAAGATAATCTTGGTAAGCCTCAGACCCACACCCTTGGTGTTCATTATATACAAAAAAAATAGAGGACTAGTAAATGTGGTAGGGAAATCGAGTATCTCCTTTCCTCTGCCCAGTAGCACATGGAACCCCACTTACCGTGAAAGGTCTGGCCTGTTGCCTGTGGATGATAAGTGGCCATCTTCATTTTCCCCATCTGCAGTTTGTTGATTTCCCATTTGACCTTTTTGTTTTCAGCTACACCTGACTGTGATGTTTTGTCGCTTCACATTAGCTCTGTGCTGACCCTAATGTGCTGGTGGGGAAAGCCTGTACCAACTGCATTTCCTGCTCTGCTTAATACTTAGTTTCCTGGGGCACTAAGAGATTAAATGACATGTCTAAGGTCGTTGAAAGAGGAGGGACTGGCTCTGGGGAAGCCGCTCTATAATGCACCATCCTTGGTCTCAGTCTCTCCGTGGTTCCACCCAGGCTTCTCTCACTTTAATTTTACCTGTTAACTAAAGGGTTCCTTAAACTCTTGACCTTGCCTGTTGAAGGAATGAGAATGGGTAGGGGGAAGGCCCTAGTGCCTAACCCAAGGGGCATACCTGGCCACTGGGTGTGGTTTTCCCACTAGCCACCTGCTTCCATAAAAAGCAATTGTTTTCAACCCCTGCCCTTTGAGCCCTTTGGCCCTGCACCAAGGGTTAACTCTGGGAGTGGAAGGGAGGCCTTTGCCTGGCTGAGATGCTAAAGAATGGAAATGGGCCACCCAGAGTCTGGGAGTGGCTGGCTTTCTAGCAATATCATTCCTTTACGTGGCCAGAACCTCCAAGAGTGAAGGCACTGGAATCCACCGCTCCCCCAGAGCCAAGACTGGCAAGTTTTGTGACTGCAGAGCTCCAAAGAGACAAGGGGGAGGGCATGAAGCACCACCCAAGCTGGTGACACTGGCAGCTTCAAGTGGGCAGCTCAACTTGGGGGCTGCCTGTAGCTCCAAATTCCATTATACAACCTTGATTTCAAATGACGTAACCACATTCATTTTGCTTTTTGAACTTATGGACAGGGTGTGTGTGGAATGAGGCATACGGGGCTGGCCGATAAGCTGGACTGTGTTTACTCGTGACAGGAAAGGGACCCAAAGACAGAATGAAAGACTCGAGCCTTGCAAAGAGCAAGCCCTTCACACTGGGTGTAAAGATCAGGGCCCGAACCGTTATTTGGAAGGCCCCAGTGAATTGGCCTGATGCGTGGCATCAATAGCCAAGCAAACCTTTGGGATTCCATTTTGCAAGTTTGCCTTCCCACATTGGCTGCGGTTAAAATCAACTCTTTCCCTCCACGGTCCCTCCCAGGACGGAGAAATGGGAATTTTGGCCATCTGCTCAAAACCATGTTGGTTCCAGTGCCTTGAGAACTCCATACAGAGACTCAAAATGTGATTTCTTCATGTGCGATCTTCCCAGTTACGCAGCTCACTCCCCTCCTTGACTTAGGAGAGGCAGAGTGAGCCATTCGTCTAACGGTCAGCTTGACTAAGTTGGCTGATCCGCTGGGGTCAAAGATCTCAGCATCCTTGAGGCCTGGTCTTGCTCCTGACCTTTTAGGCTCCTCTCCCCTGGCCGAGCCTCTGAGAACTCGGGGCCAGAGACCGACTGAGTATATGTATACACGTGGAGACAAAGGAGAAGGAGATGGCTGCCCACTCTAGTGTCCTTGCCAAGAACACTCCATAGACGCTATTAGTGTGCTATGGTCCATGGGTCATGGAAGAGTTGCCCATGACTAAATGACTAAACAACCTACGTGAAGTAATGAACCAAAACTGTTTTCAAAGTAGGTTGAATTCCTTCACTGAAACCTTGTGGTTGAGTAGGAATGCCGACATCAGTCACTTTGGTTCGATGCTGGCTAATGGCTTGGCAGCAAAGTACCAGGAAACTCTGGCTGGAACATCAAAGAATCTGACCAACCCTTCTGCTGGAGATGAATGCCAACATAGGGCACTCACCGCAGACTGGCTCTTTCTAGAGTTCTTCCTAGAAATCTCTCCTTTAATAGTCACATCTGTTTACTAGCACCCAAGAAGACTCAAGAACTCTTATAATTCAATAAAGGCACCAGGGCCGGAAGCTCATGAGGTCTGATGAACCTTGACGTCCACCATTCAATAGTTAGAGTTCTCTCAAAGTTATCTCCTGAGAAAAGCCCATTTGGATCTCTAAGCACACCGAGGCCTCCAAGATGCTTCTTCCCATGTTCCCGGAGCTAATGCCTATTGTCAATAGGACACGAGGCCTTGGAGTTGTCAGAGATGCCCATGAACTCAGGGAGCCTTAGACTGGTGCCATTTTTACTCTCTTCAGTGGTGCCACCCATGGACAAAGAGAAGTATTGAACTATGGAGGAAATCTATTCCAGTGGAGGCCTAAATTATTCCCCCCTCCTCCAATCCATTTAGATTTGGAGACGAGAAGAGTGAAGAAACCCCAAAAGATGCTCCCAAACAAGATGTTAACTACTGCACAGGAGGGATGAAAAATGTACCTGGCGCTTAGACTTGAATGTGGAATTTCTGCGGAAGAGTGCAAATGCTTCTGAATGCAACCAAAGCCAAGACTATCTTGATCTGTATGTCTTGGTGGTTCAGGAGATGATCCAGCCAAAGGAAAAGCCCCAAGGGCAAAAGGGACTCCATCACTGAACTTGGAATTTGGAGCTACAACAGAATCCACTCTGCAACTTGTGTGGCCTCTCTCGTGGCCAAAAGTGAGCCTCAAAGAGCCCTTCAGGCATGTCATCCTTGTACCAAACACCAGGTGCCCCTCTCTCTGCCCACCCCCCTTTGACTTCTGCCTTGGCGCACTGTCAATGTGTGGTGAAGTCCCCAAGGGCAGAGACAGGTTTCTGCCTTCTCCATGTTCCCAGGGGAGTGCCCAGCACTTGGCAGGGTGCTCAAACACTGGCTCAGGGGCCAGGAATGCCACCACCAGGGGAGTGTGGGGACTGGCTATAGCCCGACACTAGCACGGTTTAACTTTGCAGACTTTTATTTTAACACACAATCTAACCAACCAGAATGGCCGAAATGTGCATGCAGAGTGGCACATCTATCCCTTCCCTCCCCGTTCCTCACCCTCCCAACCACACTTCTAGGATGGATACATCAGGCCTGCTCTCCACAGAGTTAGAGTAAAGCTGAAAGGCTCATTTAGAGAGTAATTAAAGAAAACGGAGCCCCTGGAAACTGGATGTGAGCAAAAAAAAGACCCCAGAGAGCAGGCCAGACTAGCAGAGATATCTACTGAACTTCGGGAATATAACAAATAACGGTGGCGGAGCAAAGAAATGCCTCCCAAAGGAAAAGCAGCCTCAGTTATAAAGGAACATGGCTGAACAGGTAGGAGACCGACTCGCCATTGTGAGTTCTCCGGATGGCCTCAGCCAGGATCATAGAGATGTCAATCACCTGGAGGGGAGAAGAGAGAAAAGAAGAGGTCTGTGCCAGGAGCCTCGGTCAAGGAAGCCCCTTCTGGGTCCCCCTTCGCTTCCTGGTGAGCTAGGCGACTTGGCCAGACTCTTATTCTCCTCCAATCCTGAAGTCCCTCATGCTAATAAGGTCACAGGGGCTCTCCACCCTCTCTAACAAGTCCCTGATGTTCCCACCACTTGTGCCGAAATAGTTTTTGTTTCTACGGACGAATGAATCCCAGTAACCACTTCGAATTACCCAGTGCCTTGCTCTCCTGTACTTGGGGGATTCTGGGCAAAGACATCATCCATTTTAACTGGCTGGTTTGTCATAAGACCTTCCTTGAAAAGTCAGGCCTAGGGGCAGCTGGGTGGCTCGGTGGGTAGAGAGCCAAGCCTAGGGTCTTGGGTTCAAGTGTAGCCTCGGACACTTCCTAGTTATGGGACCCTGGACAAGTCACTTAACTCCCATTGCCTATCCTTTACCACTCTTCTGCCTTGGAACCAACATACAGTATCAATTCTAAGACTGAACGTAAGGGTTTAAAAAAAGAAAAAGAAAAGTCAGGCCTGGGGACAGCTAGGTGGCACAATGGAAAGAGTGCCAGGTCTGAAGTCAGGAGGACCTGGGTCTAAATCTGGCTTCAAGATATTTCCTAACAGTGTGCCCCTGGGCAAGTCACTTAACCTATCTTGGAACTGATACTTGGGCAGAAGATAAGGGGTAAAAAAAGGAAGAAAACCAGTCAGGCCTACGTATGGCCCCTCAAGATCTGCGACAAGACCCCCCTTACCTGTATTTTGGGGCAATGCTTCATCTTGTCTTCCTGAGGTATTGTGTTTGTGACAACAACCGCCTCGAAGCAGGCATGGTTAATTCGAGAAATGGCCGGGCCAGAAAATATTCCATGAGTGAGGATGGCATAGACTTTGGTGGCTCCAGCCGACAGGAGTCTAGCAAAAGACAGTACAGTAGTGAATGGGCCTAACTGCAAGGAGATGAAGGGTGGGCTGAAGGAAAGGCCTGGGGAAAATGGGGGGACAAAACCAAACCAACTTTATGGTGATCTTCTGTGGACAGAGCACAAGGCTGGACTGTCCACTACCATAATCTGGGGCTTGGGGTGCTGTGGACAGAAGTTTGGTAGGGGAAGAAGCCTGGGACAGTTCCCCATTACTGCTCCAAAGGACACGGCTATCAGAAGCTATGTCTGTTCCCAGATGCCCATTAAATGCTTTCGTACCAGACCGCAGGGATACTCCTTGACAGGCCCAAGACTTTGAAAGGCCTCACGACCATGTGGGTTTTCCCAATGGTTATCCTGAACAATAGATACCCAGTCCCTGTCCCCTGACAAACACTGCTCCTTTCCCACACCATCTACTCACTTATCTGCTGCGTGGCAGATAGTACCACAAGTATCAGCCATATCATCCACTAGAATGGCTACTCGGTCCTTGACGTCTCCGACTAGCACCATTCGGTCTACTTCATTCGCTTTCTTACGCTCTTTGTGAATCAGGGCAAAGTCAACATTCAATCGGTCTGCAATTGAAGTCACTCTGCAGGAACATGGGGTAAGGCAGTTTACAAATGAGCAATAGTTCCATAGGGAATCAAGTGGGGGGGGATGCAGTGGAAGTTTGAATCTTTGAATTGTGGGATGGGGAAGGTTTAGGCTCTATCACCCAAATGGAATGGATCTCCTAATTTAAATTCTATGACCAATCTTTCCAGTCTAAGTACACAGACTATGCCAATGAAAGTGACAACAGGAAACTGAGAAAAACCTGTGAAGAGATATGACTAAGAGCCATTCCCCAATAGAGAAATAGTCAAAGGAAAGGTTTCAAAAGAAGAAACACAAACTCGAGCAAGCACTGCAAATTACTAATTAAATGCAAACTTAAACAACTTTGAGGTTTCACCTCATATTCATCACATTGGCAAAGACAACAAAAGGTGGAAATACTCAAAGCTGGAGGGGTCGTGGGAAGACAGGCACACTCATACATTGTGGGTTGAGCTGAGAACTGGTCCAACCATTCTGGAAAACAATTTGCAATTATTCAAGAAAAAAAAGCACTAACCTGCTCATACCTTCTGACCCCTGAGAGATCCCACTGCTGCTGGGAACAGACCCCCTTAAAAAAAGAGGTCAAAGAAAGTGGTCCCACATATCCAAAATATTCATGGCATTCCTTGTGGCAAAAAACATACATGTACATAGGTGGCAACAACAAAAAAACAGAGTTGGGGCCATCAGCTGGCTGAATTGCTGTACAGGACCGTAATGGACAATGTCAATGCTATAAGAAAGTACCAATGGGAGGACTTCAGAGAAACATGGGGAAATCTATCGGAAGCAATAATGTAACTGAAAAGGACCAAACATTCTTCATTGTAATCACTACTCTTGGCCCTTGGAGGAGCCGCTGAGGAAGAGGAAAGCTAAGGCTAAAGGATACCATAGGTTAACTTTCTGTGTTACATGGGAACTGGGCAGATGGGGTGTGAAAGGGGTGCATATATGTATATATCAGAGAGCGAGACAGAGCAGAGGGAGAAATGACTCTAAGGCGTCTGTGAACAGAGTGAATGACCACAGTGATTCCCTTCTCAGCCTGACGGCGGGCAATACTGAGTCTACTCGGACATTCACAACATCCCGACTACTGTCAGCAAAGAGTCTACGTACCTGGACATCACTTTGTTTTTAAGCTAGTTAGAAAGTGACAGTGGCTTCAATGTAAGAGTTTTCTTTATTGGTGTGCTGGCAGGGAACAGATACCACATTTCTCTAAATGAAAGGGAGCTTTCTGTTTTGAGTCACTGCCATAAGGGAACACACCAAGAATTTCAGAGGGGAAAGGGAGGTGGGCAGTCTGGCCGGTTCCACTGGCCCATTAAAGACGTCACCAACACAAGACCCTGAAGGCTTTTTGAACACCAGATATACGTGGTCTTAAGTTAAGGCTTGTATGGACCACGTAATGCATGTACTCTCTCATTTGAGCCTCACAAGAGCCCAGGGAGGTAACAAAGGTAGCATTCCCATTTTATAGATGAGGAAGCTGAGGTTCTGGGACGGGAAAGGTTTTGTCTATAGTTACACAACTAATGTCCAAAGCAAGATGTGAATATTGTGTAGTTGGAATTTTGTACCCCAGGACTAAGTTTCCCAGAATTCCTTGAATTGCGTCCCCACTTTGCACCCTTAGGTAAATAAGTTTGTAGTTTGTAATATAAGTTTGCTAGAACCCTGCCTTTTTTGCTCTCTTCCTTCTTTTTGCTGGGTGGCAACTCCTCTTTACTAAGGCTATTCTTTCTTGTTTCAAAAGTTATTATTGATAAATCTTATAAATATAATACTTGGAGTATTTGGATACTGATATTTAAGCTTACAACATCCAGGAATTTGTAAGCTCCAAAACCCAGCTCGCTTTCCTCTAAGTCACATATTGCTAACGCTTGTGTGGAATCACTGGAGTCATTTTCACATGGGTTAGCAATGCCTCCTGGGCTAACACATCACCCATATTCAGTGGTAAATTCAGCTGTGGTCCAGAAACACGTAAAGAATGCCTGTAGTCAGGAGGCAAAGCACTTCCCCTATCAGAGACTCAGTTTCCTCATTTGTAAAATAAGGAGAACAAAAGCACTTTGCAGGTTTGGGTTTCACCACAGCCCCATGAGGTAAGTAGTGTAAGTTGAATAATGCACATTACTGACCCAGAACGTGGCATGAGGCACATAAGCACAACCATCATGTGCTTGGAGACTGCTTGGCTAGCCTAGTGCCAATCCCTCTTCTAGGTGTGCATGCTTTAGTGTGATGGTTGCTCTGGAATAAGGCATGTCTGCAGCCACTGAACAGAGAAACTAGCTGGTCTACAAACGGCTCACAGGATTCTACAGAGCTCCAGTGGGAAAGGACCTTGGCAAGACATCTAGTCCAAGCCCCGTATTTAACAGACGGGCAAACTGAGGCCAAAGGAGAAGAAGTAACTTGCCCACGGTCACATGCTGCTTTCTACCGCTACTGTGTGGAGAGTCATCAACCTCCTACCACTTTTAAGTCCGTCTGGACCAGAGGATTGTGTTGAGCACATTTGCCTGAGGCCACTGTGCCCACCCCTGGGCTTTGAGCAAGCCTTTAGCTGAGGGCCCCAAAGCTCAGACACGCGGTGACCAGCCAAGTGTAGAGATCTCCACAAACATGCCTACGTGTGGCAACATTTAAAGCCCTTCTCAGGCAGGCTCCGGCCTACCCTTCCTTCTGGGCTCACTGCACATTATTTCCTTTCCAAGCCAACTTGTCCAGCTGCTGCTCCGCAGCCTGGCCACTCCATCGCTCGCCTCCATGCCTTTGGCATGTGGGACATACTCTCTGCTCCAGGCCCCTGGCTTCCTTCAGGGCCCAGCTCGGCGGGGCAGAGGAAGCCGTCAGTGGGGCTCATGGCTTCGCCGGTTCTGTCTGCTCAAACCACCTCGTGCCCAACTCCTCCAGCTGGGCGAACGCTGCAGCTCCCAGTAGGAGAAGGTGGGGAAGGACTCGTCGACGTTTTGGGGTTTGGTCTGGCATCCCCAGTGCTTGTCTCACACGATGGATTGCAATTGCTTAAGAGACACTTGTGGAATGAATGAGATGGGCGAGGAGAGGGAGAGGGAGAGGGAGAGGGAGAGGGAGAGGGAGAGGGAGAGGGAGAGGAGAGGACTCTGCGGAGCAGCCAGCCATGCGGGTTCATCTGGAGACAGAGACCCTGCCCAAGGCACTTGCTTTGTAAAGGCAGGGCCAGTTCCCTGCCAGCGAACCTGAGATTAAGCAAACTGGCCAAAATGAATTTGATAGGCCGTACTGCAAATAAGGGATCCTGGGTGTGTCCACTCACACCATCTGAAGTTCTAATTAGGCAAAACAGGAGAACCGGGTCTAAGCCAACAGAATCCGAGTCACGTGATCTTCAGGGCACGGGGCTGGCACTTTGTGGGGCCTGCCTATCAATGCCCCGGGCACACTGCAGGCAGCCTGCAGTCAAACTGACCAAGGCAGAGATTCAGAGGCCAATTTCTAAGCGCATCACATCTTTTACTGGTTTCGAATCCAGCTTCCGATGATGTGTGACAGTGGGCAAGTCCTTTGTCCTGGCTTATGAGCCCTTCCAGCTCCATCTCTAGGGTCTTACTAGGCCCATACATATTTCAAACAGATTGGGGGTGGGGGAGTCAGTGCCGAATGAAACCGGAAGGGCTTTGAGGGACTCCTGAATGAACCTCATAGTCACCTGGGTTTCTCCATTAAGGATGTAAGTAACCCTTCGGAATGTGTTATTAATGAGTAATCCAGGGAGGAAGCGAAGGACTCCTACTCTGCATAGCTTTGGGGCTCTGGGAAAATTGACCTGAATGTTAGGCTCCTGGCTTGAAAACAATACCTCGACATGATTTCCTCCAGGCTCAATACTTGAATTCTAAGAATCAAAAATGTTCTGCGAGTCGGCAGCATCATAACGAGGTTTGGGGAAGTGAACCTGCCTGTCCTTGGCTCACACACAAGGCAACCGTGTTCGATTCAGTTCTTCCTGATCTGAAAAAACCAATCCCTGGCCAATGCCCCCAAAAGGGATCATGTGTTGCCTCGAGTTGGAGGAACAAGTGACTATGTGCCAGGCACTTGGCTAAAACACTTTATCGACATTGTCTCATTTGGTCCTCACAACCACCTAGGGACATGGAGGCTATTATGATCCTCATTTTCAGTTGAGGAAACTGAGGCAGAGGTTGTGACTTGCCCAGGGTCACACGACTAGTAAACATTTAGAGTTGGATTGGCATTCGGGTCTTCTGGAGTCCAAGTCTAGTACTCTATCCACTTGCTGGACTATCTAGCCATGGCTGGTGGCTCTAGCTCCCATCTTATTGGGATCCCTGCCTGAAAGAATTCTTGACTCTCCAAATATGCCTGAATAAAAGTCATGTGACACCACCCTGAAGGAGAGAGAAGTTCTAGGTGACACAGAGGAATCACTCGATTCTGGAGCTCTGATCTGACCTCAGATATCATTTAGCTGAGTGACCCTGGGCAAGTCACTTTTCTCTGGGCCTCAGGAAATGAAGGATGGGCCTCTACGGCCCCTTCTAGCTCTAGGCTCCTGTGACAAAAGATAAGGCAAGTCATCTTCAAGTCCTGAAAAGCCATCACTTAGATTAGCTCCCTGTAATGACCTGTGCACATGGCAGCAGTGGCCACCAGTGTCCAAATGGCTACGGTGGGCAGAATGGGAGTCCTACCTCTTAGCTCCCCCAGCATCAGGGGATACAATACAGCAGGTCTTCCAGTCGGCAATGTTCTCCCGGATCCACTTCAGGACAGCTGGTTCTGCATATAAGTTATCCACTGGGATATCAAAGAACCCCTAAGGAAAGGAACTCTGTTAATCTCTTGGCTTCCCTCTGGGCTCCCAGCATTTTTTAAGTCCTTACTTTTTGTCTTATAGATACTGAGTATAGGTTCGAAAGCAGAAGAGCAGGGAGGACTAGGCAATGGAGATTAATGACTTGCCCAGGGTCACACCACTAAGAAGTGTCTGAGGCCAGATTGGAACCCAGGACCTCCAGGCTCCAGACCTGGCTCTCAATCACTGAGCCACCTAGCTGCCCCCAGCTCCCAGCATTTGTAAACAATAAGAGCTGAAGCCCCCCTCCCAGAACACCTGGTGAGGCAGGCACTGTGTTCCCCCAAACTTTCACCTGGAGAAACAGGGGCATTCAAAGTGAATTCAATTCCTTTGCCCTTTTCACTTCTCCCATCTCTCTAAACATGGGGTCTCCTGTTCCTCAGAAGCATTCTATGCTTCCTTCTCCTCACTGGATGGATTCGTTAGCAGCAAGCCTTCGTGGGCCCCGCTGACAGCAAGTCCCATGACTCCCTTCTCTTTTATACCTGAATCTGGGAAGCATGGAGGTCCATGGTGATGATATGATCAGCTCCTGCTACAGACAGCATATTCGCCACAAGCTTGGCAGAGATCGGGGCCCGGCTCTACATGGGAGACAGTAAGTATCAGTGGCAGGGCGTTCGAAGCTATGAATGAAGTGGCAACATGGGCGTACTCCCTGCCTCGGTGGAAGAGGTTCTCCTGTCTCTCTGTCACGACACAAACCTCTGAAGAAACCACAAGGTTTTCACAACTTCTCCATCTACACGGTCATCACTTGTTTGCCAAACAAAAGCAACCCACATAGACATGCGCGCGCACACACGCGTGCACACACACACACACACACACACACACACACTCGCACACACGTCCACAAGCGACAATACCCTAAAGTTCAGGAGCTGCCAGATAGAATTGTGAACTTTACAGAACCCAAAGAGCCAATGAAGACTTAGCCCAATGGCCTGGGAATGCCTCCTCTCAATAGAGATGCTCCCTACAAACATTCAAGAACAGAAGCATGGTGAGTGCCGTCAGTACCGAGCTGCAGAGCAGACCAGATCCCGTGCCCATCTTGCAGACAGGGCTCCGCAGAAAGCCGCCTTTGGGCTCTCTCACTGTCACAGGTTGTCCAGCTTTCACGAAAGCTGGCTATGTCAGCAGCCCATCATTTCCCCAATGACATTCTGCCTTCTTCTGGGCAATTAGTCATTTTTAATGTGGTATAGGGAAGAGAGGGCTTGGCAAGAGCGCGAGCTGAGCAAGTCATCTCAAGGGCACCCAAGAATGAAAACGGAAGGACCCTTCGCACCCCTCCAAAGCTGAAAACTGGAAAAGCCCAGAAAGAGGACTACAGCCCGCTGTTCTCGCCATCACGGGCAAGGGCACCAGCACTGCAGCGTTCCCAACGTACTTAAGGAGGAGAGCGAAATTGGCACTAAAGAGAAGGAAGCCAGGGAAAGTAGCCATTTGGGACCAAATGTACAATTGCGAGGCTATTGAGGGAATTATAGACAGGGTAGGTGAAAGGAGAGAAAGAAAACCAATTCCAACTCATGAATAGGCAAAAACCAAGCACAAGACGGCTCTCTCCCTCCCTATACAAAATCTTTGGCAATTATCAATACCCAAATTGAAGGCATCTTGGGTGAAGAAGTCAGGGGGGAAAAGCAGGCTTCCACGAGCACCAGTCAACAACGGGCTGCGTCTTTACCGTTCTGTAACCGCCTCATGGATGGAGAGAACGTAAGCCCCAGGGGTGCCAACTGCTCCAAATTCTCAGCATTATTCTGGGTATGGCAGAACGTCACTTTAAATCCCCCTTCCCCAGAAGGCGTCTCCCGCAATCATTCAGGATTCCTCGGGAGCTCTGGTGACAGGAGCACGGAGCCCGCCGAGTGGAAGACAATGGATTCCTCCCTGTGGCCCTTCACGCGCTCCTACCATTTGCAGATGACATCTGTGCTGGTTGCAACCAAAGCCCTGGAGTACTTTGGTCTTTGGAAATGGTCAAACGTTTAGCCTGACCATCCACACAGGAAAGGCCAAGTGGACAAGGAACATCTACTGCCCCGAATATAGCATGCATTTGGATGAGAAACCCACAAGACCGTAGCTATTAGAGCTGGGCTGAGCGGGAGGAGGGGACTGGGTGGAACACTACACAAGCTCCCTCAATGATCCCAAGTCTGGACTCCTTTATTTGCCTCTGCTAAGAGCTTGCGAGCCAGCATTCCACTAAGCTTGGCTGCTTTTTGCCAGGTCTCCACTCTGGGGACAGACGTAAACAGGGATGACTCTGCTTCCTGATGGTCGCCATATAGGGAGCTGACAATCGGAGCTGGTGGTCTGAAGGCTCTGGGACTCTTCGGACCTTTTCTGCCACTATCACTACAGAAGATGGGCTGCGCTGGGCTGGCTGGACTGGAGCCACTTTGAGTTTTTCCCTTTGGTCAATTGGTGACCAGGTGGCCGGTCTACTGGCAAAGAGCGTTTTTCTGCAGTTAGCCAGGCCGGTCCTAGAACCTGCTAGAACTTCTACTTTGCTAGCATTGCACTCAAGAACCCAGGGAACACAGACCCTCAAACGGCACTTTCAGATTCTCTTCCAATCGCTGTCCTTGTTTCCCCTCAGTCATGACCAGGATTATCTCTTACCGTGACGGTCCATCACAGCTCGATGCTGTGCAAGAATGCAAGTCTAGCAGGTCTGTTCAAGCTGGAGAGCTTCCAGGAAGGGCCCACTGCTCCAAGACCAGCCACTGCTAAAGTGCCCAGCCTGGAGTCAGGAAAACTCCACTTCCTGAGTTCAGATCAGGCCTCAGACACTTCCTAGCTGTGTGAGCCTGGCAAAGTCACCTCCCCCTGTTTGCCTCATTTCTTCATCAGAAGAAAAAGGAAAACCTACTCCAGTATCTTTACCAAGAAAACTCCACAGGGAGCCCCAAAGAGTTGAACCCTGAACAACCACCAGACTACTAGGTTAGCTGCAGTTTATGCTGATGTATCACTCTGGAAAATCATCTACTAGGGATTAGGGCTGGCGAACCCCACCCAGACAATTTAGATCGATCCATGTAGGCATCTGAGCATGTGTCCACTTAAATGCTCTTTTCGGATATCTCCATGTAGTCGACAGGCTTCTTCTTACCCATCAAGCTCGTACACCATGTTTGGCTCTTTCCCCTCCGATGGTGGCCATTTGGGTGGCTCCTCCTTTCTGTCTTTGCTCTCATCAAACTAGAGCTGCTAAAAACATCTGGAAACAAATCACTTTGTTTGGGGCCATTCAAAGGGGAAGAAAGTTTGTCAGATCATTCAATACACACTCAGGGCTCACCTAAGTCTCAGCTCAGCACCAGACAGTGGCACCAGCAATGTGCAGAGCAATCAAGAATCCATTTTCCCGGAGCTGGGCCAAGGGAAGATTTTAGAGCCTAACCCACACTTTCTCTCATTTCCTTAGGGGCGACTGAGGCAATATACATATTAAGAAAGGACTCCGGAGGCCATCTTTTGTTCTGAAAGCCCAGTTACTTCCAGCTATATAGCTCCCTGCCCCCACGAGTCCGGATGCGGGCACCAAACAAAGAGAGCCAGTGTGACTGGGGGGACAGGGAGCCAGCCTCAGGCAGAAGGCTCAAGTCAAGCACTGGACACATCCATGCTGGAGTGGCTTCCCTAAGTCCCGGGGTGTGCCGGACCCAGAAAGTTCTCTCAGGCTGGCCCTCCATCTACTCAGTCCAGGACTCTGCCCTGGGGCTGAGCTGATGGATTGATTAGTGGGCAATCCACCTCAACCCTGGCCCCAGGGCATGCATCCTAGCGCTGGGGATTCTTCCATGCCCAACCTCTTGGGTCCTGTGGGGCTGAATTCCTCCAAAGGGCCCAGGCAGTCTGCAACAGGTGCTGGTCCCAGATAGTTTCCTCTTCTCCTCACTGGCTTCTGTGTGCTCCCTCCTTCAGATCATGCTCTCCACCCAGAGCTCTCCCTCCCGCCCCTCTTCTCTTCTCCCTCCAGATTGCTCCACCCGGTGGAGGTCTCACCAATTATCACCTCAGAGCTACTTATCCAGCCCTCACCTCTCTCTTAGCCCCAACTGTCACACCCTCCTCCCCCAATCAGATATAAAAGCCCTTCATGAGCCTCCCTGACCCTTTCCTTCATTTGGTCTGAGAATCAATATTGTGTACGGGTTCTAAGGCAGAGGAGCAGTAAGGGACTAAGCACTAGGATTTAGGTGACTTGCCCAGGGTCACCCAGCTAGGGAGCCAGACTGGAATCAGAAAGGCTTGGTGGTTAGGGTTAAGTGACTTACCCAGGATCGCACAGCTAGGGAGGGATTTGAACGAGTGAAAGCTAGGCAATTAGGGTTGAGTGATTTGCCCAGGGTCACACAACTGGGGAATGTCTGAGGCTAGATGTGAATTCAACACCTCCTGTCTCTAGGCCTGGCTCTCTATCCCAGGTTCCTTATATAATAGTGCCCTCCCTAGAAAGAGCATGAATCATGGGGCCATGGAAAAATAGTCTAAAGTAATTAATTAAATAAGTTAGAATTAAATAAAATTTCCAAAAAGCAAGGCCCTCCCAGCTCTACTATCCAGTGACACTGGCTTCCTTGCCGCCCCTCAAACCCCATCCCCCTGGCCCTGTACCTGTTTTGGCTGGAATTCTCTCCCCCGTCCTTCTTCCACCTCCTGACTTTAGTCACTGTGCCTTCCAAAGATGACCTGGGCTCCCTCCCGCATTAGCCCGGGGGTTCCTTGGAGAGCAGGGGCTGTGGCTGTCTCAACCTTTCTCTGTATCCTCAGTGACTAGTATGGTGCCCGACTCTCTTAGGGACCCCTGAAACCATCTCATGCCAGTACTGTCCAGGCAGCAAAGACCCAGGAGTACTTTACTACTTCCTTCTCTAGTGCATCAAGGTCCACAGAGATGAAGTGATTTGCCCAGGGTTGAAACAGCTAAGCTAGTAAGTGTACAAGGCTGGATTTGAACTCAGGTCTTCCTGACTCGAGGCTCAATGCTCTTTCCACTGAGCACACAGACAGTTGCAGAACGATTTGGACCTGGGAACTCCCCCCCTGGCACCCCCCTCCCGCGCTCCCCCTGGGAATTAGCAGGACATTACAGGCCCCAACCTGCCCCAAAGAGCTCACTAAGGCATGTGACGAAGCTGAAGCCCAGGCTGAGGAAGGAGTCTGAAGAACAGCCACCACGACCCGGAAATGGAGAAACATCCCAAAGATGAAATCAAGAGTCAGTCATTGCTAAGCTATGGAGCGTGTGGGGCCCCTAGTAGGCAATCAGGGATTCTGGGAAATCGATTTGAGGGCACCTTCCTGGCTAGCTACTTGGATTGGGAGGAAATCAAAGGCCTTCAATCTCAATAGTTTTTGGTCTGCATGGGGCCCAGACTTGGAATTCTACAGTGTAGGAAACTGGGGGCATTGAAAGGAGGGCTAATGACTTACCCAGGGTCACCCAGCCAGGGAACCCAGGTATTCCTGTCCGGGGCCAACCTAAAATGGATGGTCTCACTTAGGGCAAGGCTAACTTTCGCGGGTAGGGGAAAAAACAAAAAGAAAATACCACATTGGAGTCTGCTCCTACTTTGTCCTTTTTGTCCTGGCGGGCATAAGGAAAGCAAGGGATGACTGCTGTTACTCGGCTTGCAGAGGCGATCTTGCAGGCATTGATCATGATGAGAAGCTCCATCAGGTTGTCATTAATTTCACCACAGCCGCTCTGGACGATGTAGACATCCTCTCCGCGGACACTTTCACCGATTTCCACGCTAGAGAGGGAAGGGAGCATTGGGTGGACACAAGGTTACTTCTAGGTGCACTGAGGAGTTCAGAGCACTTTCAGGAAGGCCACATCACTCTTTAGGATGCTCCATCAATTCTTCGCCAAGGATCAGAGCAATCGCCTGTCCCTCCTTCTGGTTATCCCTCTTCCCTCCCTCCTTCCTTCTCCCCCCCCCCCCCCCACTTCCATCTCAATAATTGGCAGGCGAATGACTATCAGGTTCAGCTGTTAGCACCTACGTCAAGTTTCATGAAGAAATATCGACAAGAAATGTGGTTTGCTGCATCAGCTAAACACTGGCTTCGAGGCGCCCATTCCTGCAAAAGGGAGACAGTGCTGCCCCTCACATGGGGCAGCCACACTAACTACCTTCAACACCGCGAGAGGTTTCTCTAGGGCAGCCAGAGCACTGGATTTGGGTCCCAAGACCAAGGCCTGAAAATGGTGAGCCAGGATGCCCAGGGTCAGCACTACTGCTTAACATGGCCCTAGAAGCGCTAGCTGGAGCAATCAGAGAGGACAAGGAAATCGGAGGGCCTACAGTGGGCAGGGAGGACCAGACAATCGGCCCAAATCACCGTCTCTAGCAAGGCTGTGGGACGCAAAAGCGTGACTCTGATGTTCAGTAGCCAGGCGACCTGGGCAAATTCTTTAACTTGCTCTGTGATACACACGAGCTTTTTAGAATTTTGATTGGATAGATTTAGAATTCGTATGTACTACAGAGAATTAAAATGTATGGATTACAATTTATATGTATTCAAATGAAAACAATGGATAAGTTCATAATATAAGAAAAATAAAAATTATGGATAAGTTTATGATGTAGAATATAAATAAAAATTATATATAAGTTTGTGATATAGCATATAAATAAAAATTATATATAAGGTTATAATATAGAATATAAATAAATATAACACAATAGAAGTACACATATATATAATTTTATAACATATAATAGAAATGAAAGTATATATCATTTTATAACATAGACTATAAATAAAAATGATAAATAAGTTTATAGTATATAAGAAAAATACAAATTATGTGTAAGTTTATAATATAGAATATAAATAAATGATATACAATTTTATAATATATAATATAAATAAAAGTAGATATAGTTTTATATTAATATAAATTAAAATGATATATAATTTCATAATATATAATATAAAGGAAAATAATGTATAACTTCATAATATATAATATAAAGAAAGAGTATATACAATTTTAGAATATATAATATAAATCAAAGTATATAGTTGTATACTATACTATAAATAAATTTATATATGTTTATAATATATAAGAAAATTAAAATTATGGATAATTTTATTATACTATAAAATTATATGTAAGTTTATAATATTTAATATAAATAAATTATATGCAATTTTATAATATAAAAGTATATATAATTTTATAACATATACTATAAAGAAAAATGATATATAAGTTTGATATATAAGAAAAATAAAAAGTCTATCAGTTTATAATAGAGAATATAAATAAATGATATCCAATTTGATAATGTATAAACTTCTGTATGATCTTATACTATGTAATATAAACAAAAGGATGTATGATTTTATAATGTAATAAATGAAAAGCCATTAGTTTAGAATGGAAAGCCAGTCACAAAGCCGCAGCTTCTCTGGCGTGTTCGATGACCACATATTCATTCTCAACCCTGCTCGGTCTCCGTGTTCTTGGGCTGCCTGTGAACCTTCCAGCCAACGCAGAAGGCAATAAAACGTGCTCATGGACACACAAGGGGTGGAGATGGAAGCTTCCCAATTGGCACACAACTTCATCGGTGGGCAGTCAGTTGGGACTCTCTGATGCCCCCTTTCCGAATCCCTCCGCTGGCCCCTTGACCCCGGAACTAGATCATCTCCAGTTTCTTCCAGCTCTGAATCCCAGGCACCCTATCCAAAGGTTCAAAGCCTGCAGGCCAAGCAAACCAGGGGAAGCTGCCCCTGACGGCCGCATTTCCATTCCAATAAAAGCCAAGCAGGGGACCCAGGCAGTCCCTGGGGGGCCTGGAGTGGGACAGCTCCCCCAGCAGAGGGAACCCTGGTGTCCAGGAGTCCTTCCTAAGCCATGAAATGCTTCCATATTTGCCTGGCAAAAACAACTCGTTTGGATTCTTCCAGGAGAAGCCAGATGGAAGTGTTTGCGGGGCTGGGGGGGGGGGGGGGAGGGGGGAGGGAAGGAGGGAGGGAGCCAATTTGGATCCCAGAACTTGGGGAAACTTGTTTACCCAGGACTGCAAAACTGCAGTATCTTTGCAATGAGCCCCCCAAGGATACTTCAAGAAGAAAATGTGGCCTCCTCCCGGTTACTGGGGGGGGGGGGAGGGGGAGGCACTATTATTCAACAGCTTGAGCCGCTTCTTCTCCTATCAGGATGACAACGAACTTTATTTTTTAGTTCTTTTTATCACTTTTGAACTTTATCTATTACAAAGTACACATACTAACAAATTCCACCCACGTTTTCGGAAGTTATAAGGTCCCAATTGTCTAAATTGTCTCCCTCCCTTCCCATACTTGATTCTTTTTTGAACCCCTCACCTTCCGTCTTAGTATCAATATTGTGCATTGGCTCCAAGACAGAAGACTTGGCCAAGGTCGCCCAGCTGGGAAGGGCCTGAGGCCACACTGGAACCCAGGACCTCCCTTCTGCAGGCCTGGCTCTCCATCCACTGAGCCACCCGGCTGCCCCCAGTGATGTACTTAAACAAGAATAAGTACTGTGTGTTTCTAGCTAATCCTTTCAGCACGGGCTCCCTGCAATGGCCGGGATCCTTACCCAGCCCAGGAGGAGCTGCTGCTGCTGGCCCAGAGGGGATATTCTGCCCTGGGATCTTTCTCTCCCTCCAACCAAGTACCGTTCTGGCTCCCTAGCATGGGGACGCACCAGAAGAAGCGCACTTGCCCTTGCCCTTGCCCTGGCCCCAAGATCAGGTGCATTTTCAGACTGCGGAGGAAAGTGGTTCAGCCCAGCCGGGAGAATCCTTAGAAGGGCTGGAGCTCCCTCCAGGGCCCTTAAAGGACTGGGCAGGGAAGAGGTGGGGTTCCCTCATTGACCCAATTAAGTATTTACATGCCCCGCGGGGACATAGGATCCCAGTAGTTCAGACCCTTGGACTAGCCCTATTCAACACCCAGCCTTTTGTGCTGCCTTGGAGGAGAAAGTGATTTCCTAGAAGGTTGGGGGTGGGGGCGCACCGCACTGCCGGCACCTAGTTTAGGAACTAGGCACAGCTCTATTTGCATGTGGCCACAACTCTGGGCTTTTTAGGTTTGCCTTAATTATCAAAGTCCAAAGTTTCCGGGCTTATCTCTCAGGCTTTCCCGAGTTTAAATCCAACCTCAAATTCTCGTAGTAGGGCCTTGGGCAAGTCATTTAACTTCTGTTTGCTTTAGTGTATTTTTTTAAACCTTTACATTTTGCCTTAGAATCAACACTATGTATCGATTCCAAGGCCGAAGGGTGGTAAGGGCTGGGCAAGAATGGGGGATGGGGAAAATGTCATTAGGCACCGAGGAGAAGGGGAGGGGAGCAGCTCTGCCTTTCTGGGGGGGGGGGGGAAGGGGAGGGTGGCCACATGCCCACAGAGAGTGCTCTGCATGCCATCTTTGGCACCCATTCCATAGGTTTGCCATTACTCTGGGCTAGGCAATGGGGGTTAAGTGACTTTCCCAGAGTCACAGAGCTGGGAAGTGTCTAAGGGCACATTTGAACCCAGGTCCTCCCTTCTCTAGGCCTGGCTCTCTATCCACTGAGCTACCCTGCTTTAGTTTTCTCAACTGTAAATAATTCTAGCACCTACTTCCCAGAGTGGTTGTGAGGGATGGCATTTATAGGCACAGGGTGGCACAGTGGTTAAGCACTATAGAAATAGTTATGCCCTTCCCTACCCAGGGTTTGTGTTAGCATTTCCCCTACAGCTCACTATATTTTATCATCACCAATTCCTGAAAGATGCTGAATGCTGGAATTCCTATAGCTAGAGGAGGAGCCCCAAACTTAAGGCCCTTTGGTTAGAGCTGGTAAGTAGCCATTGAGCACCCCATTACCCAGCTCCTTGGACTGGGGGGGTCACTATTAAAAATCTAGAATCCTAAATTCTAACCTGTTTTCTGTCTCTCACAATACAATGCAAGCTTCCTGAGGGTAGGAATTGCTTTATTTTCGTCTTGTATCCCCGGGGTCTAGCTCGGGGACTAATTGACTAATTGCTTCAGAGAACAGGGACAAAGGACTGGAGTGCTAGTTAAAAGAATTATAATAACAATAATAATAATTAACAATAATAGCAGACATTTTAACGGGGTACCATAACGTTTGCAAAACATTTCCCGAGCATTATCTCATTTTGTCCACACAACAACCACCACCCTATGAATGCTATTGTTATCCCCATTTTCCAGATGAGGAAGCCATAATAAACAGTGTGGAGTGAGTCAGGAAAATCTAGATTCAAACCAGGCCTCTACCTTTTACTGTTCCTAAATCTGGAGCTAGCAGGAAGAGACCTCAAGGCTTTCTAAGCCCAAATTCCATATTTCATAAGGAAAGAAACTGAGGCGCAAACATAGGTGCAAGAGAGGGGATTTGAACCCAGGTCCCTTCCACCCCAAAGCCATCGAGTGCTCTTTTTATAACACCACAAAGCTTCCCATTGTGACTCTGGCTAAAGCTTTTAGTGCCCTCTGAAATTCTCCCCAAATTGCTCCCTAAGCCAATCTGCACGGAGACGGGGATACAATTAAAAAAATCGGAGGATCGGTCTCTAGCCCTGTCTTATTGGCGACGAGGCTGAGGCACTGGGGAGGTCAAGTGACTTAGCTACGGTCACACAGCTACCGAGTTGACTGAGCTGGGATTTGAACCCAGGGCTCTAACTACTAAATCACATGCTGTTTTAAGCCGATGGCCCGGTCCGCAGAGGGGTTACCACACCCCGGGCTAGCTCGCGACATTGGCCTTGGTTTTGGCCGGGGCCGCACCGCCCCCACCAGGGAGAAGGGGGCCGGAGCGGAGCGGGGTCCCACTCTTAATGCGTTTTTTTCGCCTGCTCGCGCCGCGAGCAGCGGCCCCAGCCACGAGGTGGAAAATGCGAGTACCGTCCCAACACACCCCGCCCCCACCTCCACCCCAGTCCCCGTCGCCCCCCGATCTCTCTCGGAAGCCCCCCAGGGCCACGGAGCGCGCCCAGATCCAGACGTTGCCCCAGAACCTCAGTCTACTGGTAGCCCAACCGCCAGCGCATGCGCGCGCGCGAGAAACCAACGGACCCGCCGGCCGAGTGGCCGGCTCCCGGCCAAAAGCCCTGACCCCCCGCCCCCACCTCCGGCCTGACCGCGGTGCTCACCAAGTCTCCTGGTTACTGAATTTCTTGGTGACCACCTTGCCCAGCTCCAGGCCCAGACGATCGGTGATCTTCTGGGACAGGTCCTGGTGGGAGCTGCCGCTGAAAATCTTGATGTTCGGCATCTTCCTCCGGCGGTCCTCGGCAACCACTGGGGCGGGAGAGCGGCGGCGGGGACGAGGCCGGGTCCGGTACCGGCGAGGTGAGGCTGAGGGTAGGTGACTCGGCAGGAAGAGCGTACTCAATAAGACGCCTCGGCCATCTTGCCTTCCCGCCAGGCGCGCGCGTTCTTATATTGTCTGCCGGCTTGTGGGGCGGAGCCCTAACTGTGCGTTCAGCCCACGCCTTCGTCTATTGGCCGGGAGGTAGTTAGGGGCGTTACCCTAACAACAGCCCCGCCCCTTCGCCGGTTGCTTTGTCTCGGATTGGCTGAAGCTCGGGGAGGGGGTGGGGAAGGCCGGACGCCGGCTCCCCAGCGCCTGAGTGAGGCTAGGGCCAAGTTGGCAGGTGAATCGGCTGCATGCGAGGGGTGGGGAGGACCGATGCGGCAATCTAGCAGCTAGCCGGGGCCGCTTGTGCTCTGCGCACCCTGAGATCCCCTTTTTCCCAGACCTTGCCCCCCCTACCCCCCGCCTAGTTTCCTTCAACGATCAGCCCCAAATCAAGGCATCAAAGCAGAAGCCACCTGTTTCTGCAGAGGCCACGAGACTTCGCGGGGGAGGGGGCGGGGAGCATTGGGGAAAATGCAGCCCTAGGTTGTGGCATTCGAGCAGAATGCAAAGCACTATGGGGACAAAATGCAACGCACTTAGCAAGGGAGCCCATTTCTCATGATAAGAGGGAATAGGTTCGTGGGAGGCAGCTAGGAGGCAAGTGGATGGAGTCCCAGGCTTGCAGTCTGGAAGACCGGAGTTCAAGTCCGACCTCAGATGCCTCTTAGTTGTGCGACCCTGGGCGAGTCACTTAGTCTGTCTGCTTCCACCTCAATTTACAAATGAGGAAACGGAGGCAAACACACCAGGATCACACAGCTAATAAGTGTCTGAGACCAGAATGGAACTCTGGGAGGGGAGTCTTCTAATTCCAAGCCCAGTGCTGGCTGGTCCTCAGGGAACAGAGATCTTGGGTATTTTTTGCTTGTACAAACCCTTTTTAATTTAATGTTATCAAAATTATTCATTTTACATTTCATAGTATTCTCTATCTCTTGCTTACTCTTAAATTCCTTTCCCACAGATCTGAAAGGTATACTATTCTATGTTCACCTAATGTATTTATATTTAAGTCATTTACCCATTTTGAATTTATCTTAGTATAGGGTATAAGATGTTTATCTAAACTTAATTTTCCTATATTGTTTTCCATTTTTTCCACAGCAGTTTTTGACAAATAGTGAGTTATTGTCCCAAAAGCTGGGACCTTTGGGCTTATCATAGACTGTCTTGCTGAGGTCATTTACCCCAAATCTATTCCACTGATCCTCCTTTCTGTCTCTTAGCCAGTATCATATCGTTTTGGTGGCCACTGCTTTATGGTATAGTTTGAGATCTGGAACTGCTAGGCCTCCTTCCTTCTCATTTTTTTCATTATTTGCCTGGATATCCTTGACCTTTTGTTCTTCCAAATGAACTTTGTTATAATTTTTTGTAATTCAGCAAAAAAGTTTCTTGGTAGGATGATAGGAATGGCACTGAATAAGGAAATTAATTTGGGTAGGATTGTCATTTTTATTAGGCTAGCTACACGTGAGCAATTAATATTTTTCCAGTTATTTAGATCTTGCTTTAATTGTGTGGAGAGTGTTTTGTAGTTGTGTTCATATAGTTCCTGTGTTTGTCTCAGCAGATGGATTCCTAAGTATTTTAGATTTTCTAGGATGATTTTGAATGGGATTTCTTTTTCTAGTTCTTGCTGCTGAGCTGTGTTGGAGATATATAGAAAAGCTGATGACTTATGTGGGGTTATTTTGTATCCTGAAACTTTGCTAAAGTTGTTGATTATTTCAATTCGCTTTTTGGTTGAATCTCTAGGATTCTTTAAGTAGACCATCATACCATCTGCAAAGAGTGACAGCTTGGTTTCCTCATTGCCAATTTTAATACCCTCAATTTCCTTTCCTTCTCTAATTGCTACTGCTAGTGTTTCTAGTTCAATGTCAAATAATAGAGGTGATAATGGGCATCCTTGTTTCACTCCTGATCTTATTGGGAATGCATCTAGTTTATCCCCATTGCAGATGATATTGGCTGATGGTTTTAGATATAGACTGTTTATTATTTTTAGGAATGACCCTTCTATTCCTATGCTTTCTAGTGTTTTTAATAGGAATGGGTGTTGTATTTTATCAAAGGCTTTTTCTGCATCTATTGAGATAATCATGTGGTTCTTGTTGGTTTGCTTGTTGATGTGGTCAATTATGTGGATAGTTTTCCTAATGTTGAACCAGCCCTGCATCCCTGGTATAAATCCTACTTGATCATGGTGGATGACCCTTCTGGTCACTTGCTGGAGTCTTTTTGCTAGTATCCTACTTAAGATTTTTGCATCCATATTCATTAAGGAGATTGGTCTATAGTTTTCTTTCTCTGTTTTTGGCCTGCCTGGCTTTGGGATCAGTACCATATTTGTGTCGTAAAAGGAGTTTGGTAGAACTCCTTCTTGTCTTATTCTGCCAAATAGTTTGTGTAGGATCTTGGTTGTTCTTGAGACCTGGTCTTGAGCTTAGGAGGACTTGAGAGAGAGCTTTCCTTTCCCCTGGCAGAGCCTTTGAGAACTCAGAGCCAGAAATAAACTGAACATATGTATACACATGGAGACAAGGGAGAAGCGAATGGCTGCCCACTCCAGTGCCCTTGCTAAGAAGACTCCATGGATGCTATTGATGTGCTATGGTCCACAGGGTCAGGCAGAGCTCGAGACACAGGTGCATCCCCACAGCAAAGCTTCCAGGGGGCAGGAACTGTTTCACAATTTAATTTACAGTTAGTAGATCCTTAAAATGCTTGATTGGTTTATTGCTTATTGACTGATTTTTGCATATACCCAAAGACCATTTTCTAATGTTAGGGCAGTATCTACCCTGGGACTCAATATCCTGCTCTGTAAAGGGAAGAACTGAGACTACATGGCCTCTGAGGTTCCTCTGAGCTCTAGATTTAGGCATCGGACCTGTAATCTCACCAGTATAGAGAACTGTGCCAAGGATGTTCCTATCACCAGTGTGGCTCATGAGGGGGTACCTGCAGTTGGGCTTCTAGTCTTAGAGAGCAGGGGCTAGCCATGCAGGACCCACAGCATTCAGGAATGTAACCCAAATCAGGTGAAAATGTAATTGGGAAATAGTTAACAAAATTAAAATACACTAGAGCGTGTTTGACACCTCTGATCTAGGCTAACCCTCTGACTTTACAAATGGGGAAACTGAGGCCCAGAGAAGTCAAGTAACTTTCTCTAGGTGGACTCTGGACTTCTGCCTCTTGATCTAGTCTTCTTTCCACTATACCACAGTGCCGCAGACAAGGGAGAGAGTTTGGGAGCATCCTCCCTCTGCTCTCCAAATAAGACTAGGAGAAGGGGGGAACTGACTAGATTGCAGCAGTGATCAAGTCCAGTTCCAGCCTAGGACCTTGATTGATATCTGTCACCCTTCCCATTAGTGGCACAAGCAAATCTAAGTTGTAGGAATGGAGTCTAGAGAAAACCTTGTTTTGTGGGATCCCCAACACCTTCTGGGTAGGACTGTGTAGAGTGACCGTGAATTCCACCAAATTCTAACATCAGTGTCTAAACTGTCCAGTGTGCCTCGGAGGGTGGTTCTGGACCTGGTACTCCCTCAGTGTCTTCCCTGGCAACAAAAGTTGTCAGTGACTTGTCCAGGGCCACACAGCTGGCACGTGCCACCCCAAGTCTTCCTCCCACCTAGGACTGTTCCTTCAATCTTGCTCTTTATGTGATGGGATCCTGACTCACTTGGGAAAGCCACCATATAATTCTTTAAACCCCAAGTAGGGGTTGTGGCAGAACAAGATTTCTCCCAAGTGGAATTATTGAAGAGAGTTGGTATTGTTTCAGTGCCCAGCTGGAAAGAACTAGACTGTTCTTTCCAATGTGCTCAAATGCTACCTTGGCACAACTTGCAGAGGTTGGGCCAATTCCCATCTTGCAAATCTTTCAAAATTCCAGGCAGAATTCCAGTTTAAGAAGCTGGGGGAGGGGATACAGAAATTAATATGGGAGTTTGAGTTCATTAAAATGGAAGGCCATCGCTGTGTTCTGTGCCCTTCAACCTGTTCCCAATCAAATCAGGGATTCCAGATGGAAGTCAATGGCAATGCGTGGGTAGGGACTGAGGGGTGTAGAGGCGAAGGGCACAATGAAGAAGAGACCGAGGCACTAGAGTATCTCCTCTCCTCTGGGACAGAAGGATGAGGGACGAGGAAAGATGGAGACCAGAGCTCATGGCCAATCGGGGGAATTGGAACTAGGCAGAAAATCTGGTGTCTGTCCCTGAGTCAGTGTGTGTGCGTGTGTGTGTGCGTGCGTGTGTGTGTGTGTGTGTGTGTGTGTGTGTGTGTGTGTGTGTGTGAGACTTACCAAGACTCTGGGCTTTAAAACCTGACGCCTTGGCAGGCTAGAACTCCTCCCCTGACCTCTAAGCCCATTTCCTCCCATCCCCTGCCCTCCATCTAGATTCCTGCAGCTCCTTTCTCTTGGACAGGCTGCGATTCTCTGGAATTCCTGTTGGATTTGGAGGCGGGGGCAAGAAGTAGCAGTGCTTGATTTCCCAGTATAAGAGGGATAAGCTTTGTGCTACCTGGGGCACAAAGGAGGGGGATGGAGAACGGGGAGCCACGGGTAGAAGTAGCCAGGAGCTACCAAGGGGCACACTCCTAAAGATGAGAACTCTGCCAAATGTCATGAGCCCCCATGGGAGACAGTGAGCTCTTCCTTACAGGAGATGTTCAAGCAAAGACTGGCTGGCCACCTGTCATCTATGCGGTGCAGGGAAAGCTTGGTCGGTAATGGTCTGGACCAGACGGCCTTTAGGATCCCTGGATTCAGAGTCGTGGAACCCGAGTTTAAGTCCTGTTTCCTCAAACTGAGTATCTAGCTGAGCCGGGCTTTCCCCTTTTGGAAACCACTCTGAATCTCCAAAGTCTCCATTGACCAAAAGGGAGGTCCTCTGAATTCCATTCTGAAACCGAAACGTAACGTCCTGAAGTATTTTGTGAGCTACTTGTTTCCTTGCACCGGGGAACATGGGCCACTTGGCTCTGGCTACTCCTGTCTGAAGCAGCACTGGTTTGCAGCTGCCTATCTCAGAGGAGACCATCCTGGAGCTCCACACCCCTTGCCAGCGTCCCCTGTCCTTCCGGGGCAGAGGGTTGCCCTCTGGCCTGAGCCTAACATCCATTTCATGGAGGTGGTCTGGGCTGAGGAGCTGTAGGCACTTAAGAAATGTTGTTCACTGCAGGACACGTCACACCTGGCAGATCGGCCAAGGTGGCAGGAAAGGAAGGCGGTAAATGTTGGGGAGATGTGGAGAAATTGGGACACTAATGCATTGTTGGTGGAGTTGGGAACTGATCCAAGCATTCTGGAGGGCAATTTGGAACTCTGCCCAAAGGGCTATGAAACTGTGATCCTTTAATGCCACTACTGGATCTGTGGCCCAAAGATATTTAAAAAGGGGGGGGGGGAAGGAGCTACTTGGACAAAAATATTTCAAGCTGCTCTTTCTGTGGTGGCAAAGACTTAGAAACTGAAGGGCGCCCATCCATTGGGGGATGGCTGAACAGGTTGTGGTATCTGATGGGGATGGAATACTATTGTGCTATAAGGAATGATAGGCAGAATGGGTTCAGGAAAAGCTAGAAAGTCCTACATGAACTGATGCAGGGCAAAATAAGCAGGACCAGGAGAACATTGTGCACAGTAACGGCAATATTGGACAACAATTGATTATCTGTGAAGATTTGGCTCCTCTCAGCAGGGCAGTGATCTGGGGCAATCCTGAAGGACTTCTGGTGGGGAGGGCTGTCTACCTCCAGAGAAAGAGCTGCTGGAGTCCTCTTTCCCACCAGTGTATTGAGGGTTTTGCTTTCATGTTTCCATTATGTATGCAGTGGAAGTGTGTTTTGCCTGACAATAAAAATAAAACTTTAAAATAATAAAAGAAAGAAATGTTGTTCACTGTGTTCAATTAGAATATAAGCTCCCAGAGGGCAGGAGTTGTTTCATTTTTGTCTTTTAATCCATAGTACACCTCATGGTGCTTGGCGCAGAGTAGGTCCTCAACCAATGTCCTATGGCTTGTTCTAGCTCGGCTCACGTCACTTAGCCTGGGTTCTTCCAGGTCTTCCCAGGTTGCTTTGAAACCACTCCCTTCATGGCTTCTTATGGCCTGCTAGGAGTCTAATTTGGATGTAGCAGAGCTTGGTCAGCCATTCTTCAATGGATGCTTTCCATTTTTTGTCAATTAAGTCGGGGTGGGGCGACTGACCCATGTGCCCTTTCCCGCAGGATTGGAACAGAGATTTAGAGCCGGACCGGTGTTCGAGGACATTTAAGCCTCTCCCACCCCAATTTCCAATTGAGCAAACAGAAATGTAGAAAGGTTCAATGGTTTGCCCAGTGTTGCCCAGCTAATGAGTGTGCGAGGGAGGAATCAAACCCAGTTTTTCCTCATTCCAAGTCCAGGATCCCATCTGCCATGCCAACCGGCTTCTCTTCTTTCTCGCTCCCCTCTTCGGTTTCCCTCTGCCGCCCCCCCCAGCAGTGACACGTTTCTTCAGTCTTTACTATTGGCAGAGCTCTGTGTGCTTTGGGGGAACGTAGTGGCCTGCCCTGGAGGCCATCTCTTGGCTCTCCCTGTGTGGTCTTTCCCATCTCAGTGACCCTCGGCCCTGCCGTGATAGTGGGACAGTCGCCAATCCCAGGAGCAGCTCTTTCCTTTTGGAGCCCACCCCAAAGGGGGCAAGGGCGGGGCGGACAGGGGAGAAGTCAGAGCACGGCAGCGAGTGGGGAGGAAGGGGTGCACAATCTCTAGCGGGGAATACGGCAGACACAAAGCAAGCAGGCCAACCGCACAGGAGTCACCTCTAGGAGATGTCCATTTACAAAGGCTCGGGCTCTGGGAGCTCAGCGGGGCTCCCGGATGGTCTGCAAACTCATTTGCAGAGCCCCCACCCCCCCCACCCCAGCATTTGTGAAGCTTCTCCTGGGCCTCAGGTGCCACGCAAGGCCCAGGGTCGAACTGGGAAGCTGAAGAGAGACAAGAGCAGGCCCTGCCCCTGCGTGTGAGAGGGCGCCTGTGACAGCACAAATAGGGCCGCGTAGACAAGAGACACCTAGAAGGTGTGAGAGAGCGGGCCCTAAGTGCTATAGTAATGCTTAAGCATACCCCGTGCTTCCTAGTGTCCAGGCATAAGGCTAAATTCTGAGAATGCAGATGCAAGCAAAGACAGTCCCTGAACTCAAGGAGCTGACAAAAAGCCCTTCCCTTCTGGCTTAGAATGGGTACTACGGGGAGTGGCTGGGTGGCCAGGCCCAGAGACAGGGGGTTCTGGGTTCACATCTGGCCTCAGCCACTTCCCAGCTGGGTGACCCTGGGCAAGTCACTTGACCCCCATTACCCAGCCCTTACCACTCTTCTGCCTTGGAGCCAATACAAAGTATTGATTCCAAAACGGAAGGTGAGGGTTTAAAAAAAAGAACTGGTACTAAGTGGGACAGCTAGGTGGCTCGGTGTCCTAGCTGAGTGACCCTGGACAAGTCACCTAGCCCCAACTGCCTAGTCCTTACTGTTCTTTTGCCTTGGGACCAATACCCAGTATTGATTCCAAGACAGAAGGTGAGGGTTTAAAAAACAAGTGATCTTGACGATTGGTTCCAAGGTAAGGGTCAGGCAATGGGGGTTACGTGACTTGCCCAGGGTCACACTGCTAGGGAGTATCTGAGGCCAAATTGGAACTAAGGGCCTCCCATCTTCAGATCTGGCTCGATCCACTGAACCACCTAACTGCTCCTGGGAGTTTATATTCTAATGGAGAGACAGGGAGGCGACATGGTCATACCTGTACATTAGGAAGATGAACATGACAGCTAAGTGGGACATGAACTGCAGTAGAGAGAGACTTGAGGCAGCCAGGTGCACCAGCAGAGCTATTGGAATGGCCCAGGTGACCCTAACATGAGGAGGGTCTGTGCTAGGGAGATGGCAGTGTCAGAGGAGAGAAGGGGACAGATGGACGAGCCTTTCCAAAGGGCAAACCAACAGCTTTTGAAGACAAATTAGATATGGAGGATGAGAGAGAGGGAGCAGTTACGAGCCTAAGTGACTGGGAAGGGCAGGAGGGAAGCTAGGAAGCAGGTTGGGTCAGGTGGGGGCTGGGGAACGATGAGTTCCCTTTTGGACACGTTGACTTTAAGATGTCTACAAGACGGGACTTTCAAGAGCTTTGATTGGTGCTTGGGGATGCAGCCTTGGCAGAGAAGCATCTGCATAGGGATGATAATGGAATCCATGGACACTGTTGCCATCGACAAACAAAACAGAATGGCAGGAGAAGAGGTCTTAGAACAGAACCTCAGGGGGCATCTACCTAGTTACAAAGATCCAGCAAAGGAGACAGAAGGATGGGTCAGACAAGGAAGAGGAGAGTCTAGAGAGAGCGACAGCACCTCAAAAGCCGCGAGAGATGGCAGTGTCAAGGAGAAGCAGGTATGGAACGCTGTCGAAGGCTCCAGAGTGGGCAAGAAGGATGAACGTGGGGGGAAAGGCCTTTGACAAAAAGGAGTTTATTCACCAGCAGGAAAGCTATAGGAGACCAGTTATCAGGATGATGCTTTTCTTTTTTTTCATGTTTCCACTGGCTTTATTATTTTTTATTTATTTTATTGTATTATTTATTTAATTTCAGTCCAAATTTGTATCCATCAGTTTCTTTTTTTCCCATTTGAATTAGTTTATTTAGTCAGTTTAGAACATTATTCCTTGGTTACAATAATCACATTATTTCCCTCCCTCCCCTCCATCCACCCTTCCCGCAATTTCATTGGGTATTAAATGTGTCCTTGATCAGAACCTATTTCCATGTTGTTGATGTTTGCACAGGGATGTTCATTGAGAGTCTCCATCCCCAGCCATATCCCCCTTGACCCATGTAATCATGCAGTTGTTTTTCTTTGGTGTTTCTACTCCCACAGTTCTTCCTCTGAATGTCCATAGTGGTTTTTCTCATAAATCCCTCTGATCACTGCACTGCCAGTAATGGAGAAGTCCATTACATTCGATTATACCACAGTGTATCAGTCTCTGTGTATAATGTTTTCCTGGTTCTGCTCCTTTCGCTCTGCATCACTTCCTGGAGGTTGTTCCAGTTTACGTGGAATCCCTCCAGTTCATTATTCCTTTTAGCACAATAGTATTCCATCACCAACATATACCACAATGTGTTCAGCCATTCCCCAATTGAAGGGCATCCCCTCATTTTCCAATTTTTGGCCACCACAAAGAGCACAGCTATGAATATTCTTGTACATGTCTTTGTCCTTGTTATCTCTTTGGGGTACAGACCCAGCAGTGCTATGGCTGGATCAAAGGGCAGACAGTCTTTTATCGCCCTTTGGGCATAGTTCCAAATTGCCCTCCAGAATGGTTGGATCAGTTCACAACTCCACCAGCAATGAATTAATGTCCCCACTTTGCCACAACCCCTCCAGCATTCATTACTTTGCATAGCTGTCATGTTAGCCAATCTGCTAGTTGTTTTGATTTGCATCTCTCTGATTATAAGAGCTTTAGAACACTTTTTCATGTGCTTTTTTTTAAACCCTTACCTTCTGTCTTGGAGTCAATACTGTGTAATAGCTTCAAGGCAGAAGAGTGGTAAGGGCTAGGCAATGGGGGTCAAGTGACTTGCCCAGGGTCACACAGCTAGGAAGTGGCTGAGGCCAGATTTGAACCTAGGACCTCCTGTCTTTAGGCCTGGTTCTCAATCCACTGAGCTACCCAGCTGCCCCCTTTTCATGTGTTTTTTAATAGTTTTGATTTCTTTAACTGAAAATTGCCTATTCATGTCCCTTGCCCATTTGTCAGTTGGAGAATGGCTTGATTTTTTTGTACAATTGGTTTAGCTCTTTATAAATATGAGTAATTAGACCTTTGTCAGATGTTTTTATAATGAAAATTGTTTCCCAATTTGTTGCTTCCCTTCTAATTTTGGATGCATTAGTTTTGTTTGTACAAAAACTGTTTAATTTGATGTAATCAAAATTATTGATTTTACATTTTGTGTTTTTTTCTAGCTCTTGCTTGGTTTTAAAGTCTTTCCTTTCCCAAAGATCTGACAAATATACTATTCTGTGTTCACCTAATTTGCTTATAGTTTCCTTCTTTATATTCAGGTCATTCACCCATTCTGAGTTTATCTTGGTGTAGGGTGTGAGATGTTGATCCAAACCTAATCTTTCCCATACTGTCTTCCAATTTTCCCACCAGTTTTTATCAAAAAGTGGGTTTTGGTCCCCAAAACTGGGCTCTTTGGGCTTATCATAGACTGAGGTCACTTACCCTAAGTCTATTCCACCGATCCTCCTTTCTGTCTCTTAGCCAGTACTAAATTGTTTTGATGACCGCTGCTTTATAGTATAGTTTGAGATCTGGGACTGCAAGTCCTCCTTCCTTTGCATTTTTTTTTTCATGATTTCCCTGGATATCCTTGATCTTTTGTTCTTCCAAATGAACTTTGCTATGTTTTTTCTAATTCAGTAAAAAAGTTTTTTGGTAGTCCAATGGGTATGGCACTAAATAAGTAAATTAATTTGGGTAGGATTGTCATTTTTATTATGTTAACTCGTCCCACCCATGAGCAATCAATGTTTTTTCCAATTGTTTAGAGGCTGATGTTTTTCTAAGTATGTGGGAGGCATGGGAGCATTTGTATGCAGCCAGTAGCCAGCAAGCAAATGGAGCTGACAGAGGGGGCAGGCTGCTGGAGAGGACGGGATGGGATCCAAGTTTTTGTGTATACTGAGGGGTATGCTTTGGCAAGGAGAAAGGCCATCTTTTCTTGGGAGAGAGAGGTGAAGGAGGAAAGTCCAGGATCCCTTATGCCGTGCCACACTACTGCTGGGGATGGGGGGGAAAGTATTTGAGTGGCCTAAGATGAGAGGAAGGGAGAAGAGGGAGCCCACAGGGAACGGTTTTTTCAGTAAAATAGGAGTCAAGGTTCTCAGCTAAGAGGGTCTGGGGAAAGGGAACCGTGGCAGGCTTGAGGAGGGATGAGATGGTTTAAAAGAACTGATTGCTCAAGTGAGTTGAATTTATTAGGATAAAACGATTGCCTTGCTGCAGTGAAGACCCAGTTAAGGTTATGCAACATAAACTTGTAGGAGCCCCAGTAAATATGAATTCGGAATTTTCTCTGGCTTAGTTTAGTAACATTGTGACTAGAAACTAAGGTGGGAGTAAGCTATGGCTGGGTTGTGGCAGGGTCAGTTTGTACTGAATGGATTCACCAAGAGATCAAATCCAGGAAAGGATGAGAATGTTTAGAAGCAGATGGCTTGGGAAAGATCGGAATGGTGGAGGAATTGGAGGTCACGGTGAAGACAAAGAAGGGAATTAGGGACTCTAAAGCAGAGTGAGTGGAATGATAGAAGATTACAAGCACATGAAGGAATTGCAGAGGTCATGCTCATGGAACTGGCATATGTGGGGCTAGGGGACAGGGTATGACTATCTGTATATGTATAAAATGGAGGACTAAGTCATGCATGGGAAATGAGAGAAATTAAGGAACTGGAAAGTTAAGAGACTTTGAAGGAATGCTAGTATGCGTATTGAGATATCCTAGTATAAGGGTGGCCACTGGGGAAGAGAGAGAGAGATATCATGAATTAGGCCTGGAACTGGCTAAGGAAGGAGAGTGTTAGGGGTCAATAGAGGCAGCTAAGTGGCACCATGGGTAGAGAATTGGTTCTGGAATCAGGAAGATCTGGGTTCAAATGGAGATTCAGATACTTATTAGCTGTTTGACCCTGGGCAAGTCATTTCACCTCTTCCTACCTCAGTTTCTTCAACTGTAAAATGGGGATAACAAGAGCACCCACCTTGCAGAGTTGTTGAGAGGATCAGATGAAATGCCATTTGCAAAAAGTGCTTAGCAAAATGCTGGGCACATAGTAGGTACCTAGTATATGCCTAATCCCTTGCCTTGCCCCCAACTACCAGAATTTTGATTGGATGGTAAATAGAGGTTGAAGACACCCCAAAGAAGAAAAAAGTCCTGAGTAATGGTGCTAGAGGGACAGTCTAGAAATAGTCATGGGGAGTCAGAGAACAGTGGGAAACAGAGCTGTACAGATGGCTGGGTGTGGTCAAGATCTCTGGGAGAGACAGTGGGAGAATGCTAATCATGGAGGAACATGAGTTCAGGCAAATGATTGTCTTGGCCAGGGGTCCAATGTGAGGCAGGATGAGAGAGTGAGCAGTGAGGAGGCTAGGCAGGTTCCTGACAGGGAGTCCCCCTCAGGGGGAAGCCATCTTGCCCAGTGTGCTGGAAGGGCAGAGAAAATGGCTGATTTGGCCAAGGCCCCTGCTCTCTGGTCACAAGATGGGGGAATGGCTCTCATCAGACAAATGGGAAGAAAGGTGCTCATCTGGAAATCAGTTTTGCCTGATTTGGACCGTGTAATTGATGTAGTATTGGCCTTCTCAATGGGAAGGGCCAGAATGTGGAATTTGAAAGATAATGATGTTCAAAATAGAGACCTAAAGCAAAGTGGAAGAGAGGGTACAGGAAGCGAGATCTCTGGGCAGGGGCGCGGCCAAGAGAGCTTCTCTGGGACTTCCCAGCAAAAACTATTTCTCCCCCAAGATGAGAAAAGTTCTTCTGTTAATGGGGCACGAGTAATGATGACAGGAAATCATAGGATCTTGGATTGAGAGGGGGAAGGAGTCTCGGAGGCCAAGTACCCAGTCAAACCCATTCATTTTATTAGAGTAGAAAACTGAGGCCCAAGGAGAGGAAGGGACTTGTCCAAGGTAATAAGCAGCAGAGCAAGGATTCAAAGCCAGGTTCCCCGCCTCCAAATCCAGTAGTCTTTCCAATGAACCGATGAAGATGCCTTCATTAATGGTCTAGGATTCTCAAGTATCCCAGGTACCCTGGTGGTGAAGTAGTGGGTGGGAAAGGCCAAAGGGGCTAACCAACAGGGATCCCAGGTGTAGACTCTGGCTCACTCCAACTTTGTTAAACAAACATTGACATGAGCTAAACACCGTGTTAGGTGATAGCATGAAAAAAAAGAGAAACAAATGCTTGCCCTCTATGAGCTTCTATTCTAGGGCTGCTGGAGGGAGGCGGGCTCTTCTCTTCTTCCTCTTTACTGCTTCACTTGGGGATCTCTCAGCTTCCATGAATTAAAAACAAAATCCTTCATGTGCAATTTTCACTTCCGCTCACTTCTCACTTGGGCTCACTCTTCAGCCCTGCTCTCTGCTCTCCAGTCTCCCAACTCCGACTGCCCATTGGACAACCCCAAGTAGACATCCTGTAAGTTCCAGTATCTCCCCCCTAACCCTTCTCCTCTTCCTTCCTTTCCAGGGCTCCAGACTCCAACGCTGATGTACTCTGAGATCCAGTGACTGCATTTCTCCCTTCGGGCCCCCCATAGCTGCAATGCTCTTCCTCCTTCTCTCTGCCCACTAGCTTCTCTGGCTTCCTTTAAGTTCCCCACTAAAATCTGACCTCGTACAGGAAGCCCTTCTCAATTCCCCTTAAAGCTTCCCTTTGTTATCTCAGTTCATTCAGGGTATAACTAGCTACCTGGTACATAGTCGCTTGCATGTACATTTGACCAGGAGCTCCTGGAGGGCAGGGACTCTCTGTTGCCCTTCTTTGTATCTGTAGCACTCAAAGGTAGTGCCTGGCACATAGTAGGCCCCTTATAAAGGTTGAATTCACAAATTTGAGAAGATAGCGAAATCTAATTAGATGAAGTGAGAACGTCAAGAAAGGCTTAGGATGGGGGCAGCTGGGTGGCTCCATGGATTGAGAGCCAGAAATCGGGCCTCAGATGCTTCCCAATCGTGTAACCTTGGGCAAGTCATTTAACCCTCTTTGCCTAGCTCTTCTGTCTTGGTGTCAATGCATGATTCCAAGAAGGCAGTTAAGGATTAAAAGAAATCAAAGGCTGAGGAGGTAGCACCTTGAAGTAAGAGAGAAATTCTGAGATGTATAGGTGAAGTGCTCATCCCATGTGGTGGATAGAGAGCTGGACTTGGAGTCAGGAGGACCTGGGTGCAAATTCAGCCAGTCACTTCCTTGCTGTGTAGTAGCTCTTTTCCTATAAAATGGAGGCCCTAGACACAATGGCTTCCCAAGTCCCTTTTAGCTCTAGAGCTAGGTCCACCTGTGACCTTGAGGAAGCCCCTTCCCCTCCCTGGGCATCAGTTTCCTCCTCTGTAAAAGAAAACTAGATGGTGTCTAAGGTGCTAACCAGCTCTACGTATAGGGTCCAATGAAAATGGAGCGCAGCCCCGCCATAGCTTTTCTAAAAACACGGAGCGGAATGAGTTTGGAGAACAGCCAGCAGAATAGTTTGGCTAGAACAGAGTGTGATAAAGTTGGGAAGGAAGGTCAGAACAAGCTGCTCATGGAGGGCCTTGTTGCTGGGCTAAGGATTGTGGATTCTGGGGGCAGTGAGAAAGAATCCTGAGCAGAGGAGTGGCATAATCCAGTCGGGCCCTTTGAAGATTGTTTTAACAGCTGCCTCTCACTAAGGCCACAAACCTGGGTGCCTGGAAGGATGACGAAGCTCTCCAAAAATGAGGAAGCCTGAAAGAAGCGGAGGTTTTCCAGGAGGAAGTCAGTGGATTCCATTTTAGACACACTGAGTCGGGGATGCTAACATAATATCGAGGGAAAGCTCTCCAGTAGGCAACTAGGGATGGCAGACTATTATTCAAGGGAGAGCTATCAGTTGCAGGAGTCACCTCTGTATAAATAATTGAACCCAGGGGACGGAGGAAGGAGAGAGCTCACCGAGGGAGACTGTTTGGAGAGAGAAGAGAATGGGGCCCGACACAGAGCCTACGGGGATATTTTTAGTGAGTCGGAGATGGACCATGATGACTCAGCAGAGGAGACTGATTGGGCGACCAAGAGGAGATGGGGAGAGGACAGCAGTTGGGGAAGTTGAGGGAGGAGAGGTGGACACTCAGCAGAATTCAAAGAGGATGAAAAGAAATCAGATTAGTCAGAAAGAAACCGTGTGAGCTGATAGTTTGAGCACAGTGTCCATGGCCTGCCAAGTGAAGGGCTGTGGAGGAAGTCCCGACAGTGAATGAACTGTTTTGGGATGTGAGCTTTTCGAGGAGCAGAAGGGAGGAGAGCCATAGGACCAAGGGCCGAGGAGATGGCAGGGTGAAGGCACAGGTTCCTAATGATGATGAGACCCCAGAGCGGGGGTCCCCAAACTACGGCCCACAGGCCACATGCAGCCCCTTGAGGCCATGGATCTGGCCCCCACCGCACTTCTGGAAGGGGCACCTCTTTCATGGGTGGTGAGAGGAGCCCTATATGTGGCAGTGCTGCAAAGCGTGGCATCGCTCACTTACAGTACTTCTTTTTTTTAAGCCCTCACCTTCCGTCTTGGAGTCAATACTGTGTTGGCTCCAAGGCAGAAGAGTGGTAAGGGCTAGGCCATGGGGGTCAAGTGACTTGCCCAGGGTCACACAGCTAGGAAGTGGCTGAGGCCAGATTTGAATACAGTACTACTTCTGGTGACATAACCCTTTGTGTGGGGCCTTGTTCTGAGAGTAACTGAAGGAGAACGAGGCGCCGTGCAAAGGATTATGTGGCTGCACAATGAAAGATGTCAGCATGATGAGCAGCAATCTGGGGGAAGGGATTCTACACGTGTATACTGCTGCCCGGTATAGTGGTGGCGGGGATGGGCCTGTGCAAGGTGTGACAGGCCCATCCCAGCCAGCACTGCAGCCTCCGCTATCCCAGACAGCGCTATGCAGATTTGTTCATAGTCTTTTTCATAGTCCGGCCCTCCAATGGTCTGAAGGACAGTGAACTGGCCCCCTGTGTAAAATATTTCGGGACCCCTGGTCTAGAGGCAGGGGGGTGACAGAGCCAGCTCAAACCAGCTCTTGAGAGCTGATTATTAAATTTTTACTGCAAGCATCTGAGCATACACATCTTGGAAATTTTCCAGACTACACATCAGGGCTTGACATTGTTATACCACATTTAATTTGCTTTTTCTTCATTGCATGGACATCGTCGCAGTCATGTTCAGAGATCTGGATCTTAGAAGCCATTTGGTCTAACCACTTCCTTTTACAGATGAAGAAACTGAGGCTCAGCAAGGTTAAGTGACTTATCTAAGGTCATATACCTAGTAACATCCAAGGTGACATTTGAACTCTAAGTCCTATGCCTGATCCACTATGCTAACAATGTGTATAGGTGGGTATATCATATATATGTAAATGTGCAAAATGTTCTCATTGCTGCATCCTTCAGGCTACGGTTCACGTACATTTCCACCAGCTTCTCTGTATTCTTCATATCCACAATTTCTTGTGACACAGTTATATTCCGGAGCAGTCATGTGTCAAAGTTGGTTTAGCCACACCCCCCCCCCCAAATGAGGGGCATTGATTCTGCTTCCACTTTTTTGCATCCCTAGAAGTGCTGCTCTGAATATTTGGGGCTGACTTTTGTCTTTGCCTTCCTTGGCATTTCAGTCTGGCACAAAGATCTCGGGGTCAAAAGGGATGGACGTTTTTGTCACTGTCTTCACGTAATTTCAGATTGGTTTCTGGAACACTTCACAGCTGCTCTGCTGACAGGATAGCCATGGGAGGTGGGGCCACTTGCTATGAAAGAGCCATTGGGGCGCCACTGGGAGCAGGAGGAGAAAGGAGAAAGTCTGAGCCAGCCACAATAAAGAATGCGCTAGAGTCGGGCAGTTAAAGATGCACAGAATTGCCCTTGTAGTGTGGAAAATAGAAAGAAATCGTTGCGACCCCAGCAGTGTCTTTCTAGCAACTTGGAAATAGGAGTGGAGAAGGCAGATGGTGGATGAACAGGGGTGAGAGCTAGGATGGCACGAGCAGTGAAATAGAACAAGGGGACAATGGATTTAAGACCAGATGCTGGCATACTGTTGAACTGGCACACCATTATCACACCCTGGGGTACCGTTGAACTGGCACACCATTACTGGATGCGGGGGTACTGTTGAACTGGCACACTAATACTAGACACTGGGATGCCATTGAACTAGCACATATTTCAAGCATTTTAAAATGTAAGTTTATTTTTCCAACTTAACAAGCATTTATTTCTCTCTCTCTCAACTGTCGAACTAAAAGAAGAACCTTCCTTACAAATATGCAGCGTTCCAAAAACATACATGTATGTCGAGTTGCTTTCTGTGTGGAGCACCTGGGAAGGAAATTCCTTCTACCAAAGCAGGTTTGCACTTTCTCTGCTTCCTCTCTTTACATTTAGATATATCAATCACAGTATTTTTATGGCCTTAGAGATTAGAGTTGTAAAAAGATTAAGTGACTTACACAAGGTCATATAGTCAGGCAGGCCTTGTGGACTCTGAAGTTAACTCTCTAAGCTCCTAGCCTGTGATGGTGAACCTATGGCACACATGCCAGAGATAACACACATAGACCTCTCTGTGGACACCCATGCCAAGGACCCAGTGCTCCCAGGACCAGTGCACTCATCCCTGCAGCACAGAGGTCACCAGAGTTCCTAACTAGATAGCCAGAGGAAGGCACAGCTGGGCTGCTCACCTCTCTTTCTCCCCAGTAGGAGTTAGTAAACAGGTTTCTTCAAGACAGCATCCCTTGCAGGATAAGATTGCCCCACCCCATTCAGAATACACTGGCCTCTTCATTACCTTTGTCCTGAGTGAGACAGACACAACTTATGTCTTTACTACAGGAAGCAGCCAGTGCCTTTACTATACAAAGTATTTTGGGGATTGGGGGATGTGTCTTTTGAGTTTAAACTTTAAAAAATGCTCAAAACTGTAGTCCAATGATTTAGGAAGAAGTTTTATGACCCAGAGCCTCTTAGCTGTCCTACAGCTCCCTTCCCCAGTTTCTTTCACAAGCAAACTTGGGCTTAATTTGCATTCTTAGTCCCCGCACTTCTTACTAGCCTGTTCAGTTTGCCTTCAAAGGGGTGCCTGTGAGGGAAAACAGGTGGGCTAGAAGCTCTGGAAAACACAAGAGTGGCTAGTCCCTTTCCCAGTCAGCCCTGCATGCAGATTAAAACCTGACCTCAAGCCTTGACCATTTGCTAAACAGGTTAATTTGGAGGATGCCTGCTTCAGGAAGGCTGGAAGGTGATGGGGTGAAAGTGTCAGAATGATGTCATTTACCTGCCGGTTCTATTTTCCTCTAGATAAGGGGTTTTCCTTGGGCTTTTTTGTGTTTCCCCCTAGCTCACATATCTAGAGGGGAGCAGAGTACTTGCACCCCTGGCCTTTCCCTCTCCCCAAGCCTGACTACATTACCTGCCCCCCTGCCCAGCAGTCCAATGGGAGTGCTTCCTACCTCTCCTGGGTGGAGTAAGGGGGGAAGCAGTTCACCTGGCACTCAGTGGGGGGAGGGGCACAGAATGTGGTCTCTTGGGGGGCATGGGCACAGCACTTGGTCTGGGGGTGAGGTGGGGGTGGGGCCTGGCACTCTATCTCTAAAAGGTTCCCCATCATTGCTGTAAGCCATGCTACTTCTCGTATGAGCACATTAATATCAGATCATTAACTGTGTTCCACATGCAGCCAATCAACAAACATTTATTAATGAGCTTCCTATGTGCCAGGCACTGTGATGAGGACTGATCTCTGGGTCACAATGCTATCCCTGCCCTCAAAGGGCTTACATTCTAATAAGCACACAGCTATGCAAATGTTTGGCCATTTCCTTCTCCCCATGCAAAAGTGAGACAAACAGGATGAAATTACTTCCCCAGGGTCACATAGTTGGGGAGAGTCTGAAGCTGGATTTGACCCGAGGAAGATGAGTCTTCCTGGCCCTCCATCCACGAGTCACTTAACTGCCAGCGTCAGCGTAAAGGGGAATTGGGAAGGGGCTTCTTGCAGAAGGTCGGGTTTGTGACAAGTCCTTAAGGAAGCCAGAGAAGCTAGGAAGGAGTCAGAGATGAGGAGAAAGGGCGTTCCAGGCATGGGCAACAGTCAGGGCAAAAGAAGGCACATCGAAGAAACAATAAGAAGGCCAATGCAGTGCACTGGGTCTTAGAATCCTTAGAGAGCAATCGGGTCTACGAAGACTGGAAAGTTGGGAAGGGCTTTGCGGATTTTCTGGAGAGGATTTCTATAAGGATTTTCTCTCCGCAAATAGAGGATCTCGGGGGTAATAGGGAGCCATCGAAGATTAATAAAGATAACTTTCATTCCTATTCTAAATCCCCAACCAGCAGGGAAGACGAGAACCAGAAATTTCGTTCTCAAATGCTCCTGACTAGGAACTGAACAAAAGAGCCAATCTCTGGGGAGAAGATGGGGTCATCCCTCGGTTTCCCTGATGAACACAGAAAGAAGGACTCAGTCTTCAACATTGTTTTTTATCAGCAAATGCAAGCAGGGAGGCAACTTCGCCTGAATCCTTGCTGCTTCCACCGTTTCTTAAAAGGAGTTCGTCATTTGAATGGCATTTATACCTAATCGAACTCCTGGCCTTGAAAGGCTTGGGAAAGGTCAATGGCGGAAAGGTTCAGTACCTACCCACAGCCATGCTGTCTCTCGCTCTTTCTCTGTCTCTGTCTCTTTAAAAAATATCTCAGTTTACATTGCTATCACTCCTCAATAATATGGACCATCCAACAGAACTATGCCCCAAAGCATAGTTAAGCAAACCCAACCAGCACATTGACTGTGACCATGGCGTCCCTAAATCTGTGCTTGGGATTTCCTTATCCAGACCGAGTGGGGGAACAGCTGGGTGGCTCAGTAGATTGAGAGCCAGGCCTAGAGACCCATAGGTACTGGGTTCAAATTTTGCCTCAGACACTTCCTAGCTGTGGGACCCTGGGCAAGTCACTTAACCCCAACTGCCTAGCCCTTACCATTCTTCTATTTTGGAACCAATTGATTCTAAGATGGAAGGTAAGAGTTTCAAAAACAAGACTGAGCACGGCATTGATCAGAGGACTCGAGATTTCGATGTGGAAGGGATCTTAGAGACCCTCGAGTTTAAAGCCTCTTCCTCCCATTTTTTCCATCTCGTTTTCTTCTGATTTAATCCATGCCAAATCAAATGAGCATCTCCACATACATGTTTGTGGAACAGGAGAGGATCTGACGTGAAACTGGGAATCTCGGTTACGTGGAGCTTGCTTTTCATGTTGTGCATGTAATGAATTCAGTGTGTAGCTTCCAAAGCTGTCCTACTTGTCTGGAATTCCTTCCAACTTTATGTTCTCTTTCAATTTTTTTTAAACCCTTACCTTCTGTCTTGGAATCAATACTGTGTATTGGCTCCAAGGCAGAAGAGTGGTAAGGGATAGGCAATGGGAAACAAGTGACTTGCCCAGGGTCACACAGCTAGGAAGTGGCTGAGGCCAGATTTGAACCTAGGACCTCCCTCTCTTTCAATTTTTATCTTTTGTGGGATCTTCCCATCATCTCCCCCTTTCTATTTTTCAGAGGAGGAAACTGAGGTCCAGGGAAGGGAGGTGACTTGTTCAGAGTCCTACACCTAGCAGGTGTCTGGCTGAGAGA